>NC_134357.1:91800860-91910860 GCF_048569485.1 Anomaloglossus baeobatrachus
TATTAGCCTAGCCTGTGACTAACATTACAGTAGTAGAAACTCAATTGCATGGCAGTCTGAGACAGCCCTTTCTGTGATTGACATCTCACAGTCAATGCACAATCTCTATAGAGAGCCTGGTGTGGGCCAGGGTAGCTCACTCAGCTCTGCAGAGTTCCTGAATCTAAAGTCTTTGATTATTTCAGAATGGCTTCACCCAGTAAACTATGTGATACACCGTTGGATTCAGAATCTCCGTGCCTACATTATGTTGCTGTCAGATGAGATAGCAAAAACCTGCTGACAGATTCATTTAAGAAAATAAGAGCTTAAGTTCTTCTTTCACCTGACCGTGTACTGTATTTAGGGGAACTTAAAGAGGTTGTCTGTTAAGAAAATCTCCTTTCCCTGCTGTAAAAACACATGGGGGTGGGGTGGGGGGGTGGTGTGTTGCTTCCAAACGATCATATAATTTAATAAAAGCTAACGGGCACACTATTGAGGACATCAAAAATGGTGAGGTTGAACAGGAGACAGACATTTTTTAGACATAAGAAAATATGATATACATAGACCTGTACACTAATTGATATATTTAAAAGAAAAAAAAAACACTAACTTACCCGTATTCTTACTCTTGCAGATTCTACTCCAGCAGGCTGCCCAGCAATTGACACCTGCAATGAAAGATTGAATTGTTAAAATGAGATGCGAACATGCAGGCTGTACCGAGCCAGCCAGGCGGCGCGCGCAGGCTATACAGAGCCAGGCAGGTGGCGCACACAAGCTACACTGAGTGAGCGCAATAAAATTGCAATCTAAACTTGAAATCTTGAATAGTTGCTGCCTGATTTATCATCAAGCTGCTTTAGGCAATCCCAATTCACTTCTAAAAAGTTACCTATAAAACCTACTGTATGTGACTAAGTTACAATATTAGATCGTCCCTGACCAGTGTCATATTGTTGATGGCATAAAGCCATGAAACGGCTATGGGGCCCGGAGATGTCCTGTGGCTGCTCGATGTAGCTCAAAAAAATTAAAGGGAACACTTAACCCACCAAATATAACTCCAAGTTAATCAAACTTCTGTGAAATCAAACTGTCCACTTTAGAAGCAACACTGATTGACAATCAATTTCACATACTGTTGTGTAAATGGAATAGACATCAGATGGAAATTATTGGCAATTATCAAGACACTCAAAGGAGTGTTTCTGCACCACAGACCACATCTCAGTAGAATGCTTTCTGGCTGATGATTTGGTCACTTTTGAATGTTGGTTGTGCTTTCAAACTCGTGGCAGCATAAGACAGTCTCTACAACCCACACAAGTGGCACAGGTAGTGCAGCTCATCCAGGATGGCACATCAATGCAAGCTGTGGCAAGAAGGTTTGCGGTGTCCGTCAGCGTAGTGTCCAGAGGATGGAAGTGCTACCAGGAGACCGGTCAGTACACCAGGAGACATGGAGGGGGCTGTAGGAGGGCAACAACTCAGCAGCAGGACCACTACCTCCGCCTTTGTGCAAGGAGGAACAGGAGGAGCACTGCCAGAGCCCTGCAAAATGACCTCCAGCAGGCCACAAATGTGTATGTGTCTACACAAATGGTTATGTGTCCACGGATAGGGATTATGCTCACTGCCCAACACCATGCAGGACGCTTGGCATTTGCCACAGAACACCAGGATTGGCAAATTCGCCACTGGCGCCCTGTGCTCTTCACAGATGAAAGCAGGTTCACACTGAGCACATGTGACAGACGTGACCGTCTGGAGACGCCGTGAAGAGCGATCTGCTGCCTGCAACATCCTTCATCATAACCGGTTTGGCAGTGGGTCAGTAGTGGTGTGGGGGGGTTGCTTTTTTTGTTGGAGGACCGCAAAGTCCTCCATAAGCTTGCCAGAGGTAGCTTGACTGCCATTCGGTACCAAGAGGAGATCATCAGACCCCTTGTGAGACCATATGCTGATGCGGTTGGCCCTGGGTTTCTCCTAATGAAGGACAATGACAGACTTCATGTGGCTGCAGTGTGTCAGCAGTTCCTGCAAGATGAAGGCATTGACGCTATGGACTGGCCCGCCCGTTTCCCAGACCTGAATCCGACTGAGCACATCTGTAAATATGTCTCGCTCCATCCACCAACGTCACGTTGCACCACAGACTGTCCAGAAGTTGGCAGATTCTTTAGTCGAGGTCTGGGAGGATATACCTGAAGAGACCATTCGCAACCTCAGCAGGAGCATGCCTATGCATTGTAGGGAAGTCATACAGGCACGTGGAGGCCACACACAATACTGAGCCTCATTTTGATTTGTTTCCATTTTTTTTTTTTTTCTTATTTTCATTTTGACTTGTTTCCACTTTCATTTTGTGTGTCTTCAAATACAGGCCTCCATTGGTTAAAACATTTGATTTCCATGTGATTTTGTTGTCAGCACATTAAATTTTGTACAGAACAAAGTATTCAATGAGAATATTTCAATCATTCAGATCTAGGAGGTTATTGGAGTGTTCCCTTTAAATTTTTTGAGCAGTGTATTTTAAAATTAAAATTTCTACCACTGCCTCCCCTCTGGCTGAATTTGTATAAGCATTGGTGACAGCTTTCCAACTAGAGAGGAGCTACACTGACCCAGATGCAAGACTGAGCCATACTCTGAGGTGGTAGTATTAAGATCAAGACTATTCATTTTAATGTGTCCCTATGTCACACCTCTCTACTTTTAAATACGGTAG
Source organism: Anomaloglossus baeobatrachus (assembly GCF_048569485.1). Lineage (NCBI taxonomy): Eukaryota > Metazoa > Chordata > Amphibia > Anura > Aromobatidae > Anomaloglossus > Anomaloglossus baeobatrachus. The sequence continues at coordinate 91,803,580 of NC_134357.1, forward strand.
ATCTAGGCTCCACTTATTTAAAATTGGGGATAGGTTAGATAAATAGCTGGATGGATTACTTTCATATTAGCGGAAGGAAGGGGGGGGGGGGGGAGGGCAGATTAAAAAAAAAAAAAAAAAAAAAAAAAAAATCGCATCCGACTATTTATATATGGAAGCGGACAATGTGTAAAATGTGCAGCCAGTTACTAAAAGGGTGGGGATAATTAGCAAAGGGACATCCAGCTATTGCAGCAATTTATACTACGGTGTGTGTATATAAATCTTCAGGAGTACAGTTGACGCAATGATGAAAGTGAGCGCTCCCCCCCCCCCCTACGCTTCCTCCTCCACCACTCTCCTGCTGTATCTGCGCACTGACGTCTCCTTGCAGTGGACGCGATAAATGTTACTAATGCACACCCGCCAAAACGTGCAGTGCTGTAGAACACAGGCTGAGAAGACTGGAGCAGCAGGTGAAGGAGGAGAGGTGAGTATTTATTTATTTCAAGTCCGTGAGTACACTGGTGGCCAATAATACTGCGCGACAAAAAATAACTGTCTGCTACCGCAAAAAACTTTTGTCCTATACTAAACCGAGTGTGCATATTCCAAATCCAAAGTTACAACAATTCTAACACATCAGGAAATTTTGTTGTGTTTAACCCCTCCACCCATTTTCAGTTTTTGTTTTTCCTAACTTTATTTTTGTCATTCTTCCCATATAAAGGGCTTATTATTTGGGATGAGTTGTGCTTTTAAATGAAACAATACGTTTTTTCATATAGTGTACTGGAAAACGGCGAAAAAATTGCAAGTGTGGAAAAATTGCAATAAAAAAAGTGCAATTGCACGATTGTTTTTGTGGTATTTTATTCACAGTGTTCACTATATGGTAAAACTGATATATTGGTGTGATGCCTGAGGTGGGTACGAGTTCGTAGACACCAAAAATGTATAGGTTTACTGTTATCTAAGGGGTTAAAATAAATTCAGATGTTTGTCCAAAAAACATGGTGCACTTTTAGCACCATTTTCCGAACACCATAGCGTTTTCATTTTTTTGGGATATGGGGCTCAGTGATGGCTTATTTTTTGTGTGTAGAGCTGAAAATTTTAATGGTGCCATTTTTGAGTAAAGGCTACATTTTATGTGGTATTGCATTTTGCGCAAAATTTGTGGAGTGTAAAATAACGTAATTTTAGCGTTTGGAATTTTTTTTGCCACTACCGTTTTCTGATCAGGTTAATTGAATTTATATCTAGATAGGTCGGGCATTTCTGAACGCAGCAATACCAAATGTATGTATATTTATTTTTTTTAACCCTTTAATTTGGCTTATGGGGGGTGATTTAAACTTAAGGTTTTTTTAACCTTTTTTTTAATTTTACTAGTCTCCCTAGGGGACTATAAGGATCAGCAGTCTGATGACTTGTTCCTTTCTGGAGATCACAGCTGCGTAGCCGAGATCTACAGAAAAGCTGCTTTACTCTCACACACGGCAGTCTGCCGGGTGTAAGAGGAAGGGACTCATCATAGCTATACGAGTCGTCACATGACTACATGCTACCACTGCAACCATTGGCTCCACGTGATTATGTCACATGACTTCCGATGGCGCTGGGTAAGTGAATGCTTACCACGGCTGGGATGTAAACCGCGCTGTGACATTTTGACAGCACAGTGTTAGGGGCCAACAGGCATGAGTGGATCCACTCATGCCTGATAGCAGCACATGTCAACTGTTCAAATCAGCTGCCGTGTGTGACTCACCTCAGTATGCCCGTGGCAGTGAGTATACAGAGATAAGGCAGGATGTATCCAGTACATCCAATGTTAATAAGAGGTTACGTTTGCACAAATGTATGAAGTAATTTGAAAGCAATGAATAAACTCGTACAGAACGAGTTACAATAACCTGATCTACATTAAAGTTTTCATCGTAGTTGATGAAAATGTCATGGAATAACAAAATTACAAGAAGTTCCGTAATCCTGTCTTAAGGCCCCTTTACACACAGACTTTCTAGCGATCCCACCAACTCTTCCGGGTTCTCCTTGTCAGTTTCAGACGCGCACTGCGCATGCGCAGTACGCGTCTGAAGCCGGCAATTGAACACTCGGAAGAGAAGCCTGCTGCAATGCGCGCAGGATATTCCGTCGTCGCTCCATGGTATCAAGCCCACAGGGGCGTGATACCACGGAAATATGCAGACGTCCATAGGGCAAGGCACCGCCCCTGTGACCACATTCCCTGCTATTTACATACGAAATATGAAGCTAATAAAGTTTTTTATTACTTTCATATTATAAAATTTTATAACAGAGGGATGGATTGAGAGGTGTAATTAGGGCACACATGCATCTGCTGATAGGTCACAACGCATGTTCTAGGTGACTGGATCCCTTTAACACATTTTCGTCTATCCATTTTAAGATTATAAACGGTTATAATTATAACAGATCGAAAATCTCTTTTACAAAGTCTGTCCAGCTTGTCTTATATACTTCTTGCTGACATCAGCTGATTGAGCGAGTCTGGACAGGTCCAGGCATATCCGCAGGAATATTTACAATATAATTTAATGCCTTAATATTATAGTGAATATAGGCTTTGCATGCAAAACTTAAAATCTAGACGTGCCAGGCAAATTCAGAGTTCATATTTGGAATCCGTGCATTTAACTTAGTATGAATCACATTTTTTTTTTCTCTCAGTAGCAAAAATCATTGTTGCGCAGTGTAATGACCATATTACTATATGGACGTCTATGGTGTGCATGGCTGAAAGTGTTGACACCCTTAAAATTGTTTCAGAAAGTTATATACTTCTTCCTGAAAATTATTGTAATTACACGTTTTGTCAGACCAGTATATTTCTTGTGTATTGGACCACCGGAAAAAAAAAAATGCACAAGAGGAAAAATTTGGACATAAATTTCACACAGAACCCCAAATATGGGCCAGACAAAATTGTTGGCAGTTTTCCAAAGTTGTGGGCGCACAACTTACTTTCAAAAGATACGATGCTCGTTCACACTCACCTGTGGCAATAGATATTTAAAATATGAAAAATCACACCTGAAACCAGATTAAGGGAGACGTTGCCTCAATATTTGCATTGTGTGTCTGTGTGTGCCACGCTAAGCATGGAGAACCAAGAGGAGAAGAGAACTGTGAGAAACTGAGAACTAAAATTGTTCAAAACTATCTCTCAAGGTCACAAGTCCACCTCAAGAGATTGAGATGTTACTTTGTCAACAGTGCGCAACATAAATCAATTAGTTTAAGACCCATGGCACTGTATCTAATCTCCATGGACATGGAAGGCAGAGAAAAGCATGAAAGGTTGCAATGCAGGATAATCCGGATAGTGGATAAGCAGCCCCAACCAAGTTCCAAAGAAATGAAAGCTGTCCTGCAGGCTCATTGTATCTGTCGACACATTGAATGAAATGCTATGGCAGGAGACCCATGAGGACCCCACTACTGACAAAAAAAAAAAAAAAAAAAAAAAGAAAAAAAACTTGACTACTTCAGTTTGCCAAAATATATGCAAGCCAAAATCCTTCTGAGAAAGTCTTGTGGACTAATTAGACAAAAATAGAGCTTTTTGGAAAAGCACATCATTCATGTTTACTGAAAAGAACACTGAACCTCCATTATATTAGACTATGTACCAAGATGTTTTGGGGTTGTTTTGCCATCTCTGGCATTGGGTGCCTTGACTACGTGCAAGGTATTAAAAACCGCTTAAGATTACCAAAGGACTTTGCGTTGCTATGTAATGTCTAGTGTACAAAAGCTGGGTTTGTGTCCTAGGTCATGGGTCTTTAAGTAGGACAATTATCCCATACTTCAAGAAGCACACATGGATGGAAACAAAAGGCTGGAGAGTTCTGAAGTGGAAGCAATGAGTCCGGATCTAAAACCCATTGTACACCTGTGAAAAGATCTTAAAATTGCTGATGGAAGAAGACACCTGGAGCAATTTGCAAAGAAGAGTGGTCAATAATTCCAGTTGAGTAGAAGCTTGTTAATGGATATAGGAAGCAATTGATTGCAGTTATTTAATCAGAAGGGTGCGCAACCAAATATTAGGTTGAGAGTGGCAACAATTTTGTCCGAATCATTTTTGGAGCGGTGTGTGAAATTATGACCAACTTGCATTTTTTCTCTTTTTTGTGTAGTTCCAATGCACACAAAAACATGTGCATAACAAAACACGTGTAATTGCGATAATTTTGTGGGATAACTCATTTTCTGGAACCATTTCAGGAGAATGGATGGTGTATTATAGTACATATATATACAGAGGACATGGGGGAGGGGGGATCTGCATTATAATATAATGGAGGACTATGGGGGTGCATTATACTATATGGAGGACTATGGGTTATATTATACCATAAGGAGGCCTGTACGTATGGCTACCATACCATGTGTGAAGTGTAAACTAGGGGGTTCAATAGGAGGAAAATTATTTGTAAGGGCTGTAAAGCTGTCAGATATTAGTCTATGGGTCACACAAGAACATTTCTTTTTATTTGGGGGGGGGGATGGAGGGGAGTGGGGGCATGACTTCTATGTATGCTCCTGTCCATGACAAAGTGTGGTGCTGTGTTACGGGCCAAAAGCAGACCATTTTGTAATCTTAGGCTATGTTCACACACTGCGTTTTTTACCTGCGTTTTTGGTCCGTTTTTGCTGCAGAAATTTCTTGAGAAATTCTTGTAATCTTTCTGCAGACATTCCCCAGCAAAACCTATGGGGGAAAAAATTAGCTGTGCACACACTGCGTTTTTTTCTTAAGAAAATTCTTTCAGTAGATTTTCTTAAGAAAAAGAATGAGCATGTCACTTCTTTTCTGCAGCTAACTGCGTTATTTCACTCCATTGACTAATGTAATCATGAAATAGCACAGGAATAACGCAGGTAGCAAGTGATGTGCGCTATTCCTGCGTTATTCCCGCGTTATTTTGCGTTTTCGGGACATAGTGTACTTCCCTGCACTGCGTTTTGCAGGGAAGTGATGTCACTAGGACAGGAAGAGGAAGGAGAAGAGAAAAAAAAAGCGTGGGCTCCGCCGTATTTTTACCGTCCAGCCAGGTAAGCACACAGCGGCGGCCCGGTATTCTCAGGCTGGGGAGAGCGAGGGGCAGTGTTAATGCCCCCTCCCCCTCCCGCAGCTGAGAATACCAGCCGCAGCTGCCCCGGGACTGTCGCATCCATTATGCGACAATCCCGGCGTGTTACCGACTCCTCCAGATGCCGTGATGCGTGGGGCAATCCAGGTAATATGGAGTTAACGGCAACTAATAGCCGCCGCTAAGTCCAAGATTAGTGATGGCAGCGTCTATGACACGCCGTCACTAATCTGAAAGTGAAAGTAAAGAAACACACACACCGAAAAATCCTTTATTTTGAATAAAAGACAAAAAGCCCCCTCTTTCTCCAGTGTATTAACCCCTCCCAGACACAGCTCCGACGTAATCCACAGCGATGTCCCCCGGCGCTTCCAGCCCTGCTCCAGTCGCGTGTGACAGTTCTCCACGGGTCAGTGAGCGACTGCTGAATCCGGCTCCTGAGCGAGGCCGCGGGTAACTACAGGACATCTCTCACAGCCGGTGATGTGAACACACTACCGGCCATGAGAAGTGCAGTGTGTGGGGGGAAACATCATAAATAAAGCTGGAATATCTATCTATCTATCCATCCATCCCTCCATCCATCCATCCCTCCATCCATCCCTCCATCCATCCCTCCATCCATCCCTCCATCCATCCATCCCTCCATCCATCCATCCATCCATTATCTTATCTATCTATACCCCTAAATATCTATTATCTTTCTATATTATCTATCCTTCTGTCGATCTATCCCTCCATCTATCCCTCCATCTATCCCTCCATCTATCCCTCCATCTATCCCTCCATCTATCCCTCCATCTATCCCTCCATCTATCCCTCCATCTATCCCTCCATCTATCCCTCCATCTATCCCTCCATCTATCCCTCCATCTATCCCTCCATCTTATCTATCTATCTTATCTATCTATCTATTCCCCTAAATATCTATATCTATCTATCCCTCTATCCATCTGTATTATCTATTTTTTTTTTATTTTCAATGTGCTTTATTGCTGTAAAGGCATTAAAAAATGCAGGGACCAACATGAAAGAAAACGCACCAAAAACGCATGAAAAACGCACCGAAAACGCACCTGCGTTATTGGTGCGTTTTTAACGCAGGTGCGCTAATCCTTCACTCAAGAAATTTCTTAAGAAAAATCATTTTTCTAGTGTGAACATAGCCTAATACTGCCTCTAAGGTGGGACACATGCAAGTTCTGATGCAGACTTTCAAGTCAAGCCGAGAAAGGATACAAGATGGAGGAATTGTACATCTCTCCTTTGTATCCACTTCTGTGTTTGCCTCAACAAACGTCACCCAGCTACATGTGCAGTTCAAGCAAGTTGGAATATAATTCCATAACAAATTAAAAGCACAAAATTATAACCTCCCTCAGACAACAATCCATGATATCTGCTGGGCACTAAACATATGCAATTCTTAAGGAAGCTCCATTCCTGGAATACATTTTTCTGCAAAATGTATTATCACATATGTTCAATACTAAAAAGAAGTCTGGTGTCCTGGGAACTTCTCCGTCTGGACGTATGATGTCACCGCTGACTCACTGATGTGAGAGTATTCCAGGAGTGAGGTAGCACCTCTATTATTAATAGGAGCAGACCGATGAGAAAGAAATCACAATGGTACCACTCCTTGTTCTGGGAGAGTCCCAGCTCACACAATGGATAAATTAATTTTGAGGGGGGGGGGGGGGGGGGGAGGTGGAATAATATAAATATATGAGTGTGTGTCTGCAAATCAGTAGGAAAGATTTTCTTTGAAGTCATACAGTGTTTAAAGTCCCAGTGTGAATAAAACAGTCAAAACAGTCTCCCATTGTGTAACCACAGATTATCAATTGTATTACACAAGAATGTCACAAAATACCTATGGATACCACCAGAAGACTACAGACAAAACGTAGCCACATTTCCCAAATTTAAACTATCCACAATGAGAAACCTTGCTGCAAGTGATGTAGGGGCAGACTGTCATTGAAGCAATCATTTTGATGCGATAGTTTTTCCTTGAACAAAAATTCTAGACAAAACTTTTTAAATCACATTTGGTTCCAGCCCTTCTCAATCATGAAGCGCTCATTAAATTTTTTTTATATATTATATAATATAATGTATATAATGTATGTATATATATATATATATTTATATATATATATATATATATATATATTTATATATATATATATATATATATATATATATATGTGTATTATATATATGTGTAATATATATGTGTAAATATATATATATATATATATATAAATATAAATATAAAATGCACACATATACATACATATATATTAAATACACACACATATACATACATATACACATACAGGGAGCGCATTTAGAATTTGTAGGGCTTAAGGCTATGTGCACACGTTGCGTACTTCACTGCAGAAATTTCTGCAGCGATCTGAAGAGCACATGTGCGCTTTAAAATCGCTGCAGAAATGTCCGTAGTGAAAAAAATAAAAAGCAGATTCCATGCGCTCTGCCTGCAGCTCCTCCCATAGACAGAGCAGGAGCTGCCGGCAAAGCGCACGGAAGAAGTGACATGTCACTTCTTAGAACGCAGCGCTTCGGCAGTAGCCGAAGCGCTGCGCTCTAAAACGCCACGTGCGCACGGCCCCTGCACGATCTCCATAGACTGTGCAGGGGACGCAGGACGCATGCAGTTATGCTGTGCTACAAAGCGCAACGTCACTGCATGTATTTACGCAACGTGCGCACATAGCCTTACAGTTGAAGTCTAATCTGAATTTGTCAACTCTCACACAGCCACATTGCCCTAAACACCAGATTTTTGATTATTTTGTTATTCGCTCAAGTACATACAGTAGATTTGTTTTATGCAATATATAAATGAGTACCTGGTTACTTTTCTCAGCTTGATTATTTCTGTTTGAATCCGGAAAATGTATGTGGCAGCCGGTTTCCTCCATGACCTTCTTAATGTTGTTCCCACCTTTACCGATAACATGCGAGTGCTCAGTGTGGGAGACATCCATTTTTAAAGTAACTCTGTTACTCTAAATAAAAAAAAAAAAAAAAAAAGAAGGGGAAAAAAAAGGATGACATTACAGGGGCTTTTGTAATAAGGCACGCTGGCATTCATGGTCTAAAGTTGGGAATACAATAATACAGTGTTCATAAATGTTTATTCATAAAGGTCTAGAGGAGAATAGGGACTGGCAATCAATATACCTGCTAGAATAGGGCAGAGTAATATCTGCAGTGATCTAATGATCGGATCTTGGTCAATGGTGAATTCATCGATCTAAGATAGTTAATGTTAAAAAAAAAAAAATCTTTTGGCTGTCTAAGGTATTGATATTTACAGTATTAGGTTAGAGGACATCTTTTGGTCATAACCCTCATTGCTTAACCAAGGGGTTGTGGTTAACTCCCAATGACTAGAAGGCCCTTGAGCGTAGTTGGTGGACGTGGTAATGTTTCCTCCTGTCTACTATAATTATGCAAGGGGGGTTTTGCTTCCCACTGCGCCCCCCTATCTGGGGGTCTTACCCCCAAGACCCTGCTAATATAGAGAACCCCATGCCCACGTGGATTTAAAATTAACGTCGTTTCCTGGTATCAGCCATGTTGGTGGAGGCGCCACCCCCTCCGCAGCAGAGGTCCCTCTGTCCACTGGGATTTAGACGTTACATTGACCAAAGTGGAGGGGTGTTATTGTTTTTTTTAAAGAAAGCTTACCTCATGCAGTTGATCTATTAAAGGGAACCTGTCACCACTTTTTTCGACTATAAGCTGCGACCACCACCACCGAGCTCTTATATACAGCATTCTAACATGCTGTATATAATTATTATTTATTATTATAGCGCCATCAATTCCATGGCGCTTTACATGTGAAAGGGGTATACATAATAGGGACAAGTACAATAATTATAAACAGTACAAGACACAGACAGGTACAGGAGGAGAGAGGTCCCTGCCCGCGAGGGCTCACCGTCTACAAGGGATAGATGAGGATACAGTAGGTTAGGGTAGATATAAGAGCCCAGGCCGGGGGTAGAACATAAAAAAGACTTTATAATACTTACACAACGGTCGCGCTGTAGGCCTTATGGGCGTCTCTGTTGTCCGGTGCCAGCGCTTCCTGTTTCGGCAATCTTGGTCCTCTTTCTGAAGCCTGTGTGCATGACGCGGCTACGTCATACACACTCGCCGGTCCTGCGCAGGTGCACTACAATACTTTGATCTGCCCTGCTCAGGACCTGAATGCTGGCGAGTGTGTATGACGTTGGACCCGTCATGCACCACAGCTAGAGAAGGAGAACAATAATGGCCGAAAGGCGGCGCCGGCACCGGACAACGGAGACGCCCATAAGGCCCTCAGCACGACCGATAGGTAAGTATTATAAAGTGCTTTTAATGTTATACTCCCAGCCTGGGCTCTTATATACAGCATGTTAGAATGCTGTATATAAGAGCCCGGTGGTGGTGGCCGCAGCTTATAGTTCAAAAAAAGTGGTGACAGGTTCCCTTTAAACAATGTTATTCTAAAACCTTATGTTTACTGGCCAAGTATCAAAAGGTGTATAGAAGTGTACACAGAACAGTAAGACATGGATGGTGTGTTTATTTGATTCGCTGTATGGACAGTCCAGCATCTTTACCATCTTACTAATCTTACTATGTTAAAGCACCACGCCAGCTTTTTTTTCTTTGTCTTTATTTCAGCACTAGTGTGGTGCTTTAAATCTAAGATTATGTATGCATTTCTTAGATCTTTCACGACCAACATAACATAACCATTATCTAATATGGGTCATGCCATGGTAACTTACGTTACATACGCGAGCCAAAAACTGACTCAATGTCTTCAGACTGTTCTTTGAAGGCAGGCACAAAAATGAGTGAATGTATATTGTACATTGAACTATTCTCAATATATTTCAACACAGATTGATTTTTCAACAATACAAATTTAATACAATCTGTGTTGAAATATATTGAGAATAGTTCAATGTACAATATACATTCACTCATTTTTGTGCCTACCTTCAAAGAACAGTCTGAAGCCTTAAGTCAGTTTTTGGCTTGTGAATGTAACATAAGTTACCATGCAATGACCCATTAACAGTGCCTTGCCAAAGTATTTACACCCTTGGCTTTTAACTCATTTTGTTACATATAACTTGTGTTTAAATATTTTTGCAGTCCAATGGGACTGATACCTCAGCACTAACTAGGAAGGGGAAGTGAAGTGAGAAAAATGTAGGCAAAAATTATATTTATGGGATCAAACAAAAATTGCCTTGTGCATTATGTACTCACCCCTTTTGCTTTGAAGCCCCTAAGAATTTCTTGTGTAAGCAATTACCTTCATAAGTCACATTCTTAGTGAAAGGAAATCCTCCAGTGTGCAATCGAAGTGTCCCGTGGTCTATCAGCATCTACACTCCTTTTCTACAAGGCCACAGAGGCTGCAACACCATGATATCTCCAAACAACACCATGAAGACCAAGGAGATCTCCAAACAACACCATGAAGACCAAGAAGATCTCCAAACAACACCATGAAGACCAAGGAGATCTCCAAACAAGTCAGAAACCAAAGTGGCTGTGAAGTACAAGTCAGAGTTGAGTTCTAAAAACAAATCCCAATCTCTGATGATCCCCGGAGCACCATCAAATCCATTATAATCTAATGGAAAAAAATGTGGTAGCACAACAAACTTGCCAAGTAAAAGCCGCTGACCAAAACTCTCAGAACGGGCAAGCAGGGCATTAATCAGAGGCAGCACAGACACCAAAAATAACTTAAGGACCTACAGAGTTCCCAAGCAAAGACTGGACTATCTGCCCATATGACCACAATAAGCCGTACACTGCATAGAGCTGGGCTTTATGTAATAAATACCAGATAAATACCAGATTAAAAAAACAAACTTATTTACAGCCAAAAATTTGGAGGCTCATTTTGATTTTGCCAAAAGACATGAGGGACACTCCCAAAGTGTATGGAAGAAGGTGCTATAGTCAGATGAGACCAATATTAGATTTTGGTACCAAGGTAAACGCTATGTCTGGTGTGAAACCAGCACAGCTCATCACCTCAAGAACACCTTCCCCACAGTGAAACATGGTGGTGGCAGCAACTTGCTTCGGTGTGATGTTTTTTGGCAGCAGGGACCAGGAAAATGGTCTGAGTTGAGGGGAAGATAGATGGTGTGAAATACAGGGATATTCTGGTGGAAAACCTGGTTCAGTCTGTCAGTAATTTGAGACTGGGATGGAGATTCACCTTCCAACAAGACAATGACACAAAGCATACAGCTAAAGCAACATTCGAGTGGTTTAAGTGAAAAACATGTAAATTTACTAAAGTTGCGGAGTCAAAGCCCAGACCTTAATCCAACTGAGAATCTGTGGTCAGACTTGAAGATTGCTGTTCACTAGAGGATATTATCAAACTGGATGGAGCTGAAACAGTTTTGCCTTGAGAAATGGCCAAAAATACTGGTGGCAACGTGTGGAAAGCTCAGAGACTTGCAGCTGTAATTGCCGCAAAAAGAAGCTCTACAAAGTACTGCATTTAGGGGAGTGATTAGTTATGCACACTGAAGTTTATTAAGTTATCTTGCCCTATTTGTTGTTTGTTGCAACGAAAACCCAAACTTCACAGTAATAGACATGTCCTTAACATGAACTAATGGAAACTCTCAAAAAAACAAAAAAAAACAAACACACCCAAAAAACTAAAATTCCAGGTTGGGAGGTAGCAAAACATGAAAAATGCCAAGGTTGGGCAAATACTTTAAAAAGGCACTGTATTTTGGCTTGATCACTAGTAGATGTATACCTTCTTATAATTTTCCGTTTCACATATATACTCAGATGAATAATTTTGGTTTTTTTTCCTGTTTTTTTCCATACTTTGTACATTACATTATCTTTAGTCTGAAGGTCTTGTTGACCGAAAATATACGTGTACCCACCCCCGTGTCAGCAGCTGGAACTGCTCGGATTCGCAGTGGCTCAAGGGGGTCTCCAGATCCGGGGGTCGTGCGGCCACTCGAAATAAAAGGGGGGTAGTATTTACAGGGGACTGTATGGTTAAAGTTAGTGACGCCACCCACGGTGTGTGGTAAGGTGGAGTACTACCACTGCCGTTGGGAGCACCCGGTGGCGATGGGATGGCAGCCAGGTGTTTAACCCCTCCATGGGTAGAGGGAATGCGCCGGGGCTCGGTGATGGTAATAAAGGGATACCGTTGGGGAGGTAAGGTCACTGTGTACTCACTCATTCCAATAATGCTGACACCGAAAACTTGTAAACCATAGTTCTGAGAACCGCTGCAGCAGGGAGGGAGCACTCCTGGATCCCATGCCCGATGGTGTTGCTTGTTAGCCAGCGGCCTTTTCCTTGGCACCTTTCTACTGATTGGCCCCTGTAGTGTAGAACTAGTTGGGTCCCACTCACCCGTATGGCTAACGGAGTGAGCTTGCTCTCAGGGTTCATGCTTGGGATTTTCTGGACTGTATATTGGGAAAGTCCTATCCCCCCTCGTTGCGCTAGTACCCATATTTTGGAGCGGGTGGAGAACGAATCTTGAATGCTCAGTCTTCCTCGAGTAAATTACCAGGACGCTTGAAGCTACTTCCCGGCCTAGGGTCCACGTACCCAGTCGTGCCCTGGTCCCTGCCCGGAGATGGAACAAGGCCGCCGGCTGCCCTCCTCGGCAGTTCTGTGCCCCTTGTCACGATCCCCTGCGATCAGGGTTACAGCTCCTACCAGGCCTAGACCAACGTCTGCCACCTAGTATTCTCAAGGAGCCCTGCTCCCAACCTCCAACGCTACACCTCTCTCAACTGACTGCTCCTGACCCTCCCTAACTAACCCCCCCAAGTGGGCGGCCCTATTCCCTTCAGGCTACCCATTGGTGTGTCTGGTCGGTGTGGTGCAGTGAGTTTCTAGGATTTTGATTAGCTTGTTCCTAGCAACACCAAGGGTCAGGGATCCGTAACCAAGGAGGACGTGGATACCGTGCAGAAGGGCAGATTGCACGATACCCTGTGATGACCTGATAGGCCAGGGCGTCACATACGCATTTTTATTCCTGGATTACAATTTCCAGTAAAACCTATATTTCTTGTGAAATAAAGAGGGCCGGATTAGTTTCCATTATTTGTATATTGAGTGGTATCTTCTATCTGGGCACAATATCTACATGCAGAGTGATTTATATCCAGGTTATATTTTAAATCAAAAGTCCTCTGCCCCATCTTTTACTCACTCTCCAGCTTCTATATTGGTTTTCACTGACGCCCCAGTTGTGTCAGGCACCTTGTGACCTGCCTGCAGCTCCATTGTTTCATGGAGAGCGCTCAAGGTCACAACTCAATAGGTCTACGAGAGTCTCATTCTGTCTCCCATAGACTTGTAGTGTTTGTGAAGCAACTTGTGACTAAATTGGTCTGTCTGAAGTTACGGACACAAACGGGGCAGCGGGACCGCAGGGACACCGAAAAAGGATGAAAAGGCCGGAGAGCAAATATAAGACCGGGGCAGGGGACTTCTATTTAAAGCACTACTCTGGCACTGGGAGAAAAAACAAAAAAAACAAAAACAAAACTGAGTGGTACTTTAAATGTGTTGCTTCATTTTGCAAAGTTTTAACCCAACTACAATGTTTACGTCTGGGTCAGTTTCATTTGTAGCTTGCACAAGGTGCCAATTTATACTGTAGATACTTGAACTTCACTGTGTAAATTCAACCACTCGATGGTCTGATAATTATGCTGCCCATTTAGACTGACCCCCAGCACCTGTACTATGACTACAATTCCAATTCAGTGACTGTTTTGAAGAACAGTCATGATATTAATTTTATTTTTTTAAGACTAGTAGTGAATAATTACGGTAAGTGAATGAGTTGAGGGAATCACACATTTCCTCAAGACATCATACACCCTTATAAGATACCACCAACTCTGATAAGTGCGCCTTGTACTATATACCATCAGTTCTTGCCCCAATGGCCCATGTACTTTATGTCTTAAGTGACAATATTTCCTGAGTATGCGCTGGACTTTTTTATTCTGACTTTCGGCACACTGTGGCTTCTGTTCTAAGCTACATGCACTAGGAATGTGGCTTAATTTGTGCCAAATGATGCTTTGTGATGTATGCATTGTAGACATTTTTAGAGCAGAGCACCAAGGTGGTGTGGGCTTTCAGAAAAAGGTCAGAAAACTAGTGCAACCCAGATCATAATATCCCAAAATTGCTTCCAAATTTGTTATTGTGTACCAACGTAAATGAAATTGTCTCAATTCAGACTAGACCATGTATAAATGAGCAAAATTCATCAACTAGCATGAGACCCTGAAAAACTTTGCACATTTTAAGGCAGTCTTGTCCAGGTTTACACAAGTTAAAAACATATTTAATAATTATTTTTTTATTAATCCAAATTCACTCTGTACATAAATCACTATTCAACACGGTTATGTGATAGCAGATCTGATAAGCGTTAACTTAAAAAAAATAAATAAATAAATCCACAATACATCCATTTATTCTTTAGAATATATTAATTTACCTTGGTATCCAATACAGACATTATCCTTTCCTTTGCTTCCTTCACATTTTCCTTCTTGCCAGATACTTTTATATGTGGGTCTGTAAATCGAAGCAAATAATAAAACTTATGCAGTTGATAAAGCAAAGAGAAAATAAGTTTTGTTAGGAACAAAAACGATAAACCGGTATACACGGTGTGCAGAATTATCAGGCAAATGAGTATTTTGATCACATGATACTTTTTATACATGTTGTCCTGTATAGGCTTGAGAGCCAACTACCAATTAAATAAAATCAGGTGATGCATCCCTGTAATGAGGAGGGGTGTGGTGTAATGACATCAACACCCTATATAATGTGTGCTTAATTATTATTAGGCAACTTCCTTTCCTTTGGCAAAATGGGTCAGAAGAGAGATTTGACGGGCTCTGAAAAGTCCAAAATTGTGAGATGTCTTGCAGAGGGATGCAGCAGTCTTGAAATTGCCAAACTTTTGAAGCGTGATCACCGAACAATCAAGCGTTTCATGACAAATAGCTAATAGGGTCGCAAGAAGCGTGTTGGGCAGAAAAGGCGCAAAATACCTGCCCATGAATTGAGGAAAATCAAGAGTGAAGCTGCCAAGATGCCATTTGCTACCAGTTTGGCCATATTTCAGAGCTGCAACGTTACTGGAGTATCAAAAAGCACAAGGTGTGCCATACTCAGGGACATGGCCAAGGTAAGGAAGGCTGAAAAACCACCACCTTTGAACAAGAAACATAAGATATTTTATTGGCCCAGTCTTGACGTTTTATCTTCAGACTGATTTTTGAAAGGTTTTATGGACTGATGAAATGAGAGTGACTCTTGATTGACCAGATGGATGGGCCAGAGGCTGGATTAGTAAAGGGCAGAGAGCTCCACTCCGACTCAGACACCAGGTGGGGTACTGGTATGGGCTGGTATCAAAGGTGAACTTGTGGGACCTTTTCGGGTTGAGGATGGAGTGAAGCTCAACTCCCAGACCTATTGCCAGTTTCTGGAAGACAACTTCTTCAGGGAGTGGTACAGGAAGAAGTCTGTATCATTCAAAAAAAGCATGAATTTCATGCAGGACAATGCTCCATCACATGCATACAACTACTCCACAGCGTGGCTGGCCAGTAAAGATCTAAAAAGATGAAAAAAATAATGACATGGCCCCCTTGTCCACCTGATCTGAACCCCATAGAAAACAGTACACCTCTCGGAACAGTCTCTGGGAGGCTGTGGTGGCTGCTGCACGCAAAGTTGATCTTAAACAGATCAAGCAACTGACAGAATCAATAAATGGTAGGCTGTTGAGTGTCATCAAAGAAAGGTGGCTATATTGGTCACTCATTTTTTAGGGGGTTTGTTTTTGCATGTCAGAATTGTTTATTTCTAAATTTTGTACAGTTACATTGGTTTACCTGGTGAAAATAAATAAGTGAGATGGAAATAGATTTGCTTTTTATTAAGTTGCCTAATAATTCTGCACAGTAAAAGTTACCTGCACAAACAGATATCCTCCTAAGATAGCCAAATCTCAAAAAACCCACTCCAACTTCCAAAAATATTAAGCTTTGATATTTATGAGTCTTTTGCGTCGATGGAGAACATAGTTGTTGATAATAAAAAAAATCCTCTAAAATACAACTTGCCTAATAATTCTGCACACTGTGTATATGGTGATGATACATGCATTTTTCAAAGTTTACAACATCAAAATTAGGTGGCCAGTTTCTTTGTGCTCTGAGTCTTAGAAATATATATCATTATATCTATCAAAGTAAAAGGTTTGCGAGTATTTTGGGACATTTTAGGCTTGTTTTATTGCGCTGTCCCACAAACTAATAAAAACACGTTGGAAATGAGCCACAAAAAAAAAAAAAGTATTGTATGTGAAAAAGTAATGTCAAATTTAAAAAGAAGTCTTTGCCAAATAGCAAACAAATTACAGAACATAAAAATAATAATAATAATAATAATAATAATAATATTATAGAATGATTAGTAAAACCATTGTTCTTACAGATTGATTCCACTCCTACTCTGTAGTTTTAAAGAATCACTGCATAGGAGAGTAGCTACATATGATTGTACAGCTGCGGAAGTGCAGATCCACCTGTCAGACAGCTGGACTTCCTATAAAGAAGGCATAGATTGTTTATTACAGTCTCTGCCTTCTCCATCACTGCATAGACCGTGCTAAAGACTGTTTCCAGTCTCTAAATAAAAGGTCTTTTCAGAGACCTGCCTTATCTGAAATTTCCTCTTCAAAACAATGAAAGCAGATATTGGAGAAAGAAATTACAGACAGTAAAGGCCCCGTCACACTAAGCAACATCGCTAGCAACATCGCTGGTAACGAACAACTTTTGTGACGTTGCTAGCGATGTTGCTGTGTGTGACATCCAGCAACAACCTGGCCCCTGCTGTGAGGTCGTTGGTTGTTGCTGAATGTCCTGGGCCATTTTTTAGTTGTTGCTGTCCTGCTGTGAAGCACAGATCGCTGTGTGTGACAGCGAGACAGCAACAACTAATGTGCAGTGAGCAGGGAGCCAGCTTCTGCTGAGGCTGGTAACTAATGTAAACATCGGGTAACCAAGAAGCCCTGTCCTTGGTTACCCGATATTTACCTTTGATACCAGCCTCCCCCGCTCTCACTGCCAGTGCCGGCTCCTGCTCTGTGCACATGTAGCTAGCTGCACACATCAGGTAATTAACCCGATGTGTGCTGTAACTAGGAGAGCAAGGAGCCAGCACTAAGCAGTGTGCGCTGCTCCCTGCTCTGTGCACATGTAGCTGCAGCACACATCAGGCAATTAACCTGATGTGTGCTGTAACTAGGAGAGCAAGGAGCCAGCGCTCAGTGTGCGCTGCTCCCTGCTCTGTGCACATTTAGCTGCAGCACACATCGGGTTAATTAACCTGATGTGTGCTGTAACTAGGAGACTGGGGGCTGGTCACTGGTTGCTGGTGAGCTCACCAGCAACTCGTGTAGCCACGCTCCAGCGATCCCTGCCAGGTCAGGTTGCTGGTGGGATCGCTGGAGCGTCGCAGTGTGACAGCTCACCAGCAACCTCCTAGCAACTTACCAGCGATCCCTATCGTTGTTGGGATCGCTGGTAAGTTGCTTAGTGTGACTGGACCTTAAGGCCCCTTTCACACGTCAGTGATTCTGGGACGTTTGTGCTTTTTTTTAAACGTACCAGAATCACTGACATACGCAGACCCATTATAATGAATGGGTCTGCTCACACGTCAGTGATTTTTCACTGCACGTGTCTCCGTGCAGCATACCCGCGTGTGCGTGATTGCTGCACGGAGACATGTCCATTTTTTTCTGGCATCACTGATGTTCCACGGACCACGCAGTGGTGTGGTCCGTGAAACACGTGCCAGAAAAAAAAGTGCATTTAAAATAATAAACATTTTAACTCACCCGGCGTCCAGCGATGTCCTCTGCAGCCCGTCCTCCCTGCTGCTTCTAAGCCGGCTGATTACTGTCGCGCATATTCATTATACGAGACACAGCCAACCTGGAAGCAGCTGCTGCGGGGGTCACCGCCGGCCGGAAGCTGCGTCGCGGGAGTGATCAGCACCATGGACAGCGGGAGCGGGCGCAGGTGAGTGAATCTCTAAGTGCAATCACGGGCCACGGAGAACGGAGCCCGGATTGCACTTAGACAACCCACGTGTGCCGAGATTCACGGCACACGCAGGGACATGTGCGTGTTTTACACGCCAGTGAAAAACGTCACTGTTTTTCACTGACGTGTGAAACGGGCCTAAGGGGAAGACCCATTGTACAGTCTGCGCCCTGTGCACCCAAATCTCATTATCAGAAAAATTAAAATGGTTCTTAAAGACCCACAAGGCGGATTTCTTCACCAAAGATATCCACTTAGTCATTACTACAGGGCAAACACAGCCATGTCTTTACGCTACATTACAAAATTGGATTATAACAATATCAGATGAGCCCTAGTAGAGCCAGTGCTGACACCACTGGAATGGAAGAGAGTATAGGTGTTATTTTACTTGGGTGAAAGTGATCGAGACAGAGATAACCCCTTTAAGATTTTTCAATAATGGAATGCAGCTGTTACGGGGCCCCCATTCTTGTGCAGAAGATTTACTAAATATTTGTAAGCCACTTATTACATGAGGAGATCTACAAAGGCAGAATCAAACTGCGCAATTTCTCACGTCCCCACTTTTAAGGTACCGTCACACATAACGAGATCGCTAGCGAGATCGCAGCTGAGTCACGGTTTCTGTGACGCAGTAGCGATTCCGTTAGGGATCTTGTTATGTGTGACACCTACCAGCGATCAGGCCCCTGCTGTGAGATCTCTAGTCATTGCAGAATGGTCCAGGCCATTTTCTTCAAAGGCAATGTCCTGCTGGGCAGGACAAATCGCTGTGTGACACTGTGTGACAGGGTCACAGTGACTGCTGAGATTGTTATATAGGTCGCTACTGCGACCTGTATCATTCCTGCATCGCTGGTAAGATCTGACTGTATGACATCTGACTTGCGACCTCCCAGCGACTTACCTGCGATCCCCATCAGGTTGCATAGTTTTCAGGATCGCTGGTAAGTCGTGTGTGACTGGGCCTTTAGGGACTCCATGATGTGGATTCCAAGGTTAAGATTGTTTAAGAACCTTTGAATACTTCATAGTCATGTGACATGACGTAATCAAAAGGTCTTAATTGCAGGAGTCTAAAATTAGTGAACAGGAGACAGGCGGATATGCAAGACTGGCATTAGGGGGAAGGGAGAGCAATTTGCGCAATTTCACAAGCGCTCCAGTGTTTTTATGAGGTGCTGCTGATCAGTCTTTGGCTTTACCTGGAAAGAAAAGAGATAGGATGAGGAAACTTTACATTTATTCCACATACTCTCCACTGATGTCAACACACATCTTACGTTGGTATTTCAAGTTCTGTAAGCCTAGCAAAAAAAGAAGGATTTCAGTTGGGTCTCAAACCAGGCATCCGTAGCAGCCATGGAATTAGAAATGGTGTGAAATTTGGTACCCTTAATGTATTTAAGGTTTGGAAACAGATGATAGTCGGAGGGAGCTAGATCTGGGGAATAAGGTGGGTGGTCAACTAGCTCTGCCAGTGTTGGCGTGGTAGCTTGTACGAGCGGAGGCATTGTCTTGCAGTAACAAGATTCCTTTAGACAAAATTGCTGCGCCTTTTGGCTTTTAGAGCTGCCTTCAATTGGTCCAGAAGTTCAATGTAATACCTTGCATTGATGCTAGAACCTTTTGGAAGGTAGTCCACTAACAGCACACCCTCCTTATCTCAGAACACAGACGCCATTACCTTAGTGGCTGATTTTTGCCTCCTGAACTTCTTTGGATGAGGAGAACCACTGTGCCTCTACTCTTGACTGCTCCTCGTTTTCAAGGTTATACAAATAAATCCAGGTCTCATCCATAGGTTTCCAGTCCATCCAGGAAGTTTTTATCAGTCTGGAAATGCTGACAAATGGACCGGGATATTTTCACTTGCATACTTCTCTAATCTGTTGTTAAACATTTGCGGACCCACGTTGTAGATGGCTTGCTCATTTCCAAATGTTCATTGATAATGACACTAACACGTTCACAGGAAATCCCCATGTCGTCTGCTATCGCTTAAGCTGAAATTCGTGGATTCTCCAGTATGAGGTTGTGCACAGCATCAACGATCTCTGGAACAACCACTCTCCGTTGTCCAGGACGTTCCTCATCATTGGTGCTAAAGTGGCCAGTTTTAAATTTGGCAACCCAGTTCTTGATTGTGGAATATGAAGAGCATTGATAACTTAATGTCTGTGACATATCACCATGAATATCCTTTGTGACATCACTTTATGTGACAAGGTTGTCACAAATAGGTCTCTTAATTAGAGGAATATAGAGCTGAAGAGAAGATATGTTGGTATGTACGTTCAGTGTGGATGTATGGATGGATGGGTTTGGAGATTTAGGTTGATGTTCCGGAATGCACTATAACTATATCTGACTAAAAGTTAATATTTTTCTTCAAAAATAAATATGGATTGTTGTTCATGGAAAAAATATATCTTGCGAAAATAAGTAATAGCGCATCTTTCGGAGTTAAAAATATCATAAGACCCTGCCTTATTTTGGGGGAAACATTGGTATTACACCACTGTTCTTTCACTCAAGAGGAGTTAAAAACTTTATATTGGCAAGTTTTATTTTATAGCCCAACTTCAGCAAACAGACTATAGTAAATTAACATTTTTTACTTCACTAAAAGCCATACTCCAGCTGATCATAGTGCTTTGCATCGGAGTAAAATCATTGGTATGGCTAGTGATAAGCTTCCGATAATATAAAAGCTCTGCAAGTTTAAGGAGTCAAACGTGTAATTTAGGTGGTTGGGAGAAAAATTTCCTGAGATCAGAGAGCGTTCACAACACTTTAGAGTAACAAAAACATGAATTGTGAATCAGATGTTGGCCAGATGGACCCTGGCGGTATGATCTGGTTAACTGAAGTGAAACTTGAATTTCCAGGCATTGGGTGGAGATGGACTAATTTTCTGGATAATTTACATTTCTTGGAGGCAGATGAAATAATAGGGGGTAGGATGGCTATGATGTTGGATTATGAGAAATTAGCTATAATTTTTTTTTTTAACTTTTTAGGTTATTAATGTAAAATAGAAGACAAAAAGAACATAAAAAACAGTCACAATAGCCACATTTTACTACTTTCCAAATTTTGTCACAAGAAAAAAAAAAAAAAAAATCATGGATTTAGTACTTATGACTGTTCTACTTTGGTCTTTAATTTTTAGTATAACTCTACAAACATACTAGATAATTATTTTCCCCCTTCATATATGGGCAACTTGAATAATGATTTTTTTTTTGAATGCTGAAGATGGTATTATGTTGCCACAAATATCCAACGTAACGTGATTTAGGAAATTTGTCTTTTTCTTTATCAAATGATAAAACTGTGGGGCAAATTTAGAACCGGCTAATGTGCAAAAGATTCCGAAAAGAGTTAAAATCAATAAAATAAGTTAGTTCTGCATACCAACTTCTATGCAGCGCTGAGCCATAAAATGGCATAAAGCATAAATCGGCCAGTTTGCAGCCTCCTTTCTTATGACATTCTGGTAATGAAAAGCAGAAGCGGATTTTTTTTTCTTTTAAATGGCAAAATCTTACAGTATAAAATAATTCATAATAGGAGCTTAAAACACAGATTTTAAAATTCCTCAATGTATTCTTGTAGCTGGCCATGTGAAGTAATTTAGTCTAGTACGTATTGGGAACCTGTACAAAGAGACATGCTATTTCCACTTGAGTTTCAAGTTCTTACATCCCATTTGCCAGGCGAAACTTACAAGAATGTATAGACCTTTCAAACATGTCGGTGAAAGATCCAAAGCTTTGAATAACGTTAAATCACTTAGATGTCAAGACAGAGGAAATATTTATAAGTGTTGAGAAACTTGCCACATGTTTCATTTTAATGAATCTTCAGAGAGTTAAATGTCAGGTATCGTCTACAGCACAAATAAACCTACCTATGGAAAATGGTCACTTCTCTTATGAAGGGCATTGAAAGCAAGTACACCCTACATAACAGTTCCCATGTCTGCAGTTTCAAATTTCACTCTGCTTCTTTCTCCTCTGTGCTCCGCTATCAAGCCCTGATGTATCAGCACAGTATGATATGACCAGCTACAGCTGGCACCATCTCTGTTCACTATGGAAAATCTGATCATCATCCAGTGTATAGTCTACTAAAACTACAAGACAATCCGTAAACCGTCAGGTAGGCTGAACTGCGATTTACCTTCTACGTGACACTAGCTGTATAAATCTTTAATCAACCGATTTGTGTATTGTACATTCCATACAAATGTCATCGTACAGAAAGTTCTGTTAATTGAAGTGGTGACCTCAAAAAACTACTTTAAACATTTCCAGTCATTCATTTTTTCCCACAGGCCACCATAGCAAACATACCAGTTTGATACTTTTGTCTTCTACAGCTTGTCTGTATAGATGGCGGAATGAGCAAGCAGTCATCTTATTACAAAATAGGCATATTATTGTCAACTCTATTGTATTGTTGGAGGCCTAAATAGGTTTGCAAAATAATATGCATCTGTGTCGCCCCAGGAACATCGATCCAGCTTCAGGGACGCCACAGGGTCTCTTAATATGGCAAACAGGTATGTCAGATTTTGTATGTATGTGTTGTGACGCCACTCACGGTTTGCGGTTAGGGATATGGGTGACCGCCACTGCAGGTTTAATGAACGTCTGGGGCTTATTGAGTCTGCAGTCAGATGGTGTGGCCTCCCGTGAGTGAGGCAGGCCCCAAGGGCTCAGGTGTGTAGAACAACAGGTCCCAGAATAACTCAGTCTCAGTCCAGAAAGTCTTTCAACTCAGGTCCTCCTGTGTAGTTTTGGGCAGATTCCGGACCTCTCTCAGAATCATCCTTACCCTACAAGGCGAGATCTTGCATGGAGCCCAACACCAAGTAAGATTGTCATTTTGTGTTTCTTCCATTTTCTAATAACTGTGCCAACAGTTGTTGCCTTCTCACCAAGCTGCTTGCCTATTATCCTGTAACCCATCCCTGCCTTGTGCGGGTCTAGTTTATTCCATGGTGTACTTAAACAGCTCTTTGGTCTTTGCCATGCTGGAGAAGTTGGAGTGTGATTGAGTGTGTAGACAGGTGTTTGTTATACAAGTAATGAGTTCAGACAGGTGCAATTAATACAGGTAATATGCAGAGTAGGAGGCTTCTTAAAAAAACAAAAACTGGTTTTTGAGGGCAAGAATTCTTGCTGGTTTGAAGGTGATCAAATACTTATTTCATGCAAAAAAAATGCAAATTATATAAAAATAATGTGTTTTTTCTATATTTTTTGGGGGGAATTCTGTGTCACAGTTGAAGTGTACCCAAGATAAAAATTACAGAATTCTCCATTCTTTGTAGGTGGGAAAGCTTGCAAAAATCGGCACTGTATAAAATACTTCTTTTGCCCACTGTATGTGTATCTCCTTTCTTGATTTCTGGCCTCTGGTGGAGCATTTGTATAGTACCTCCCCTTTCTAGAGGCCATGTCAGTTGAATTTCCTTTCATTCCAGTTACCATAGACTACACACACTAAAGGATAATGGAGAATGTAGCTAACCACAGAAAAAAAAAAATTAAACAGCTAGAGCATTAAAAAAAAAAAAAAAAAAAGACAATCACACATTTTCATCAAAATGCTGCTCTTTGCATTTCCCAGTGGCAAGCTAGAAGATCACAATTTGATCGGATACACTTAAAAAAAAAAAAAAAAAAAGAAGAAATAAAGGATCCACCATTGCCTAAAACCATGAAAGCCAAGTTCCCACAATGAGTATTTGGTGTTTTGTTTTTTTTTCTATTTATTTCAGTTCTGAACCTATAAGATAAATTAGTATTCTGTTTTTGTCATTTTTTTCCCCTGTGGTTTTTCGGCTCCTTGGTATGTGTAAAGTGGCTTTATGTTGGATACTTTGCAAAAATGTTATTGATAGAGGATTACATACATTTTTAGTGCTGAGGAAACACTGATTCCTTGTGTTTAATAGGATGAGGAAAATCTGCAGGTAAAGTTTAAGGAGAAAACCCGCAAATAGAACGCATAATTAAAGGAAACGGACATTGCAAATTTCAATAACACAAACCAAGTAAGTACTGCATAAAAATATATCCCATTCACTTTACTGGAACTCTAAGGCCTAAGCCACACGGCGAGAAAATCGGTGCGAGTGGAGTGCAATAAAACATCGCATTCCACTCGGACCAATTCTAGCCTGTGTGTCAGCGCACATGAGCGATTATTTTCTCAGCCCTAATCGGACCGAGAAAACAATCGCAGCATGCTCTGATTTTAATGCGAGACTCTTTTCTCTCGCACCCATTCAAGTGAATGGGGCGAGGGGGGGAAAAAAAAACCCAAAACATCGCACTGCACTCGCGGTACTACGGTGTACCGCGCGTGCAGAGCAAGAATCGCAATAGCCGGCTACGGAGGAGAAAGGGAGATAAATCCCTCCCGCCCCTCCTCCGTGCCGGCCCGCCCCACCGCAGCGCTAGCCTGCCCCTCCTGAGAGCCGGGCCTCCCCCCCGCAGCTGAGGTCCGCTCAAACAGTCGGACCGCAGTCGCAGGGATACTAGCATGACACTCTGCTCCTGCTGTGCTGCCAGCGCGAGCCGAGGGTCATGCAAGCATCGCACTAGTG
Organism: Anomaloglossus baeobatrachus; assembly: GCF_048569485.1. NCBI lineage: Eukaryota > Metazoa > Chordata > Amphibia > Anura > Aromobatidae > Anomaloglossus > Anomaloglossus baeobatrachus. The sequence continues at coordinate 91,828,554 of NC_134357.1, forward strand.
CCCCGTGTGGCCCTGGCCTAATTCTCCATTTTTTGCACATGTAAAACCACAGCATCAAAAACAACAACTGCTCAATGTGGGATTTTGAACTTTTGGATTGAATTTTAGACGTGGCCATGAAAAACCTGCAAAAGAGAATCATTGGAAATCCTAAACTCTGAAAGAAGCGGAAGAGAAAGTAGTTGTCATATTATTGGAAGTGTGTAGCTCACATGAGCAGTCACGCAACTACCGACAAGCCTGCGAAGCAAAATAATTCTAACACGAATGTACACAATGTTAGGATTTTAATGTGTTACAATTAGTGATTACTGAATAGTAAGTATTTGTGTTCAGATTATTCGTAACTAATCCCAAAGTACTATTCCGGTATTCGTCACGAATAAGGAACCTAATGCAAGTCAACGGGGGAACTCTGGCATTTTTTTTGTAGAGTCAAATCCAGAAATTGTATTTTGGTAAGTATTATCCGAACATGAACCGTCACTATTCGCCCATCTATAGTTACAGTGTCCAAGCAATTATATCCCCTCCGTCGTTTTGTGTCCGAGAAAACCCCTATAGCTGTGAATCCAATAGTGATATTTACAATATACGGTAGTTATTTCATTTTTTTTTTTTTTTTTAACCCAAATATTTGGTGAAAGAGGTAACTCTTCTTTCTTTCATAGAACTCCATTTTCCTGATTGGTGGGATTACCAACGATATACCATAAATATTTATAGTTATAGTATTCCTTTAAGAATAATATGGCGGATGGGTGACTGAGGTTAATATGCATTTGATAATGGTCTTAAACACTAAACAATAATGAATGGAAGCAAGACATTAAGATATTAAGAGTTTACATAAAAAAAAAAAAAGTAAAAATTCCTTTTCACAGATGGAATGTTTAACTTTGGTGTGTCAAGACCACGATCCTGCAGACTAACGACCTTTGGTTGATTAATGTAGATTGGAAACTTTCCAAGGTATTATAGAGATATTAAAGACCATAATCCGTCAAAACTTCCTCGACTTTTCTTTAAAGACTAGCAAACTTTGGCACAGACACTGAGTAAATTAAGCGGCTTAAAAAACAGAGAACCCCCCCCCCCACCCCCCACAAATATATGAATTGAGGTGCTGGGACTTGGGAGAATCTGTTAGATGATTTTTGAGTACTAAAATCAATAATTGCACCAGGTTGTAGATTTTAGAGACCCATTAAACAATATATATCAGCCATTTATGCAGACTTCTCCATACAGAGAAGCACTCGTCCTGCAGAGAGCCGCTGTCAAACTTCTCTGGCAATGGCTTATCTCACAGAGGACTAAAAGGATTGTAAGTTTGAAATTGGAAACACAGGATCCTTTTATCTTGGGAGGTCCCCATACAGGAACATTGGTGGATTTTGCTGGTTAATTTAATGTATACGAGGGGGGGTGGCACCATAGGTAGCATAGCTTATAGCAGACCTGCACAACATACCGCCTTCATGCAGCCCACCATTTGATGAGGCCCGTGGACCTGTTGGACAGACACTGTTCCCTTATTCCTATATTCAAAATGTATTTTTCATCTTTTAGACTTAACCCCTTCACGACCATGGACGGATATATCCAACATGGAGCGTGTCCCATTAAGCCCCGCCCCCTGCCGCGGGCAGGCGGCAGCGGTCGGCACACATCAGCTGTTTTCAACAGCTGACATGTGTGCCTGCTAGCCGTGGGTGGAATCGCTTCCATCCGCGGCCATTAACCCCTTAAATCTTGCTGCCAAAGTCTGGCAGCAAGATCTAAATGCGCGCGGCCATGTTTTTTACTTATCGCCGCCCCCACCGGAAGTCACGTGCGTGATCACGTGACTATCGGTGGTTGCCATCGTAGCACAGGGTCATGTGATGACGCCTGCAGCTATGATGTTTCACTTTAGTTTGTCCTCGGCAGAGAGCAGAGGGAAAAAGAAAGTGACTATCTGCTGTTTACAGCTGTATAGCTGTGATCAGCAGATAATAGCGATCGGATTGCTGATCGCTATAGCCCCCTAGGGGGACTAGTAAAATAAAAAAAAAAAGAAAAAAAAAATGTATAAGTTCAAATCACCCCCCATTCCCCCCATTGAAAATTAAAGGGTTAAAAAATAAATAAATATACACATATTTGGTATCTCCGCGTTCAGAAATGCCCGATCTATCAAAATATAAAATAAATTAATCTGATTGGTAAACGGCATAGTGGCAAAAAAATTCCAAATGCCAAAATTACGTTTTTTGGTCACCGCAAATTTTACGCAAAATGCAATAACAGGCGATCAAAACGTAGCATCTGCGCAAAAATGGTACCATTAGAAACGTCAGCTCGAGACGCAAAAAATAAGCCATCACTGAGCCATAGATCCCAAAAAATAAGAACGCTACGTGTTTTGGAAAATGGCGCAAAATGTGCGCCACTTTTATTGGACAAACATGTGAATTTTTTTTAACCCCTTAGATACAAGTAGACCTATACATGTTTGGTGTCTACAAACTCGCACCGACCTCAGGCATCACACGCACACATCAGTTTTACCATATAGTGAACACCGTGAATAAAACATCCCAAAAACTATTGTACGATCACACTTTTGCAATTTTTCTACATTTGGAATTTTTTTGCTGTTTTCCAGTACACCATATGGTAAAACTTATGGTTTCATTTAAAATTACAACTTGTCCTGCAAAAAACAAGCCCTCATATGGCAAGATTGACGGAAAAATAAAAAATAAAATAGTAAATAATAAAACAGTTACGGCTCTCGGAAGAAGGGGAACAAAAAACGCAAAAACGGAAAGTGCCCTGGGGCTGAAGGGGTTAAAATACATTTGAATGCTGTGGCACCGGACTGGGGCAGAAAAGCGCAGAGGAGCACCAGACATCCCCTGGCCCAGACGTGCAGCAGCGGGATGAGGTCACGACTCTGCAGCGTGATCTGAGATGGTTGGCTTCGGTAAGCACTCTGGGGAAGAGCTGAAGATTAAATATGTAATACATCAGGATTGGGGGGGGGGGGGGAGGATTAGGGTTACTGACAAACTACAATATGAGGGAGGAGTGATTGTTAAAGGGGTTACAGTATAGTGATGGGCAGTGGGACTTTATACAGAGGGGCAATGTGAGGAAAATATCGATAGGGGCAGTGTAGGTGGATATTTTGTAGAAGGGCAGTATGGGAAGAGAGTCTCAGTGGGGGGGGTGTCATATGGATATTGGAAAAGGGCTGTGGGGGGGGGAGGGCACATTATGGAAAGGCTCCGTATGGCATGAGATTATGCACAAGGGCAATGTGGTGATAGTATGGAGAAGGGCTATGTGTGGCTTAATCTCAAATCTCTAAACTTTGAGCATTTTTAGGAGGATGCCTGCTTCAACATTTTTTTGTTTTTGTGTTTTTTTAAGCAGAAACCTAGCATGATCTCTCCAAATACTTAAAACTTGGTTCTGGATATGTACGGATGGTGGATTTGAGGATGTATTTATGTAAATACAGATTTAAAATTTTTTGCAGCCCTTGGGATTGAGTCAGGATGGCAATGTGGCCCTTAGACCAAAAAATAATATGCACCTCTGCCTTACAGTAGAATATATACAGTAGGTAGTTGCAGAATATCACTTTCAATGATGGTTTATCTCCATATAGAGTGTATATGAAGTGACTGGTTTAAAGACCACCGAACTGAAAATGAATCTAAATTTTAGTTCATCGTAAATAAAAGTTAAAATCTTGAACTCCTGCATGAAAATATACACACAGAGGAATGTATATAAAGTAAGGTCAGTGGAACTATCCAGATACCGATTAGTCAAAGTACGTAATTATTGGCTGCTAGGAAAATACAATTCCTCAAATATCAGAAAAAATGCATGCAAAGATAAAACTTGGATGAATAGTCCTTTTCTGGTCAGAATTCCCAAATGTATAAATTATTTTAAGAGACATGGCCTCTTGTACATTATGGATTATCTAGGAAAATGTTTGGCAAAGCAGAGAAAACTGGATCGTAGTGCATCATCAGAAAGTGTATATGGCTCTTATTTGACAGAGGATTTCCAGTTTATAACAATTAGAGTTTCTAATGTCTCAGTTAACAAGAAAAAGTGGGTAGATGACAGTGACGCAAGTACAAAATGAAATTACATACATAACTTGTCTTTAGTTATGGGGACATGTCTGTATGCGTCAAATTGAGAAAGCTCAACTTCGCAATACCAAAACTGGTTTGCAAAATCCCAGGCCTTAAAGGTCTACTTACCTAATCCGTGCCAGCAGAAATACAAAATTGTAGCCTTCTAGGAGAATATTCTAGTACCTCATTTATATCCTACCTGGGAATATGCAAAATAAAAAGGTCTCTGAATATCATTACTTGGGCCTTTGGGTGTGTAGCAAATCCATGGTGGATCTCAGGATGTGAACGGATTAGGCAAGAAAAACTTTAATGTGCACCTCCACTCTGGGGAAAAATTTTAGAGCTATATCTGAACGTCTATTTACATAAAACATCTCAATTTTGAAGAAAGAGGACTATCTGGTGACCAAAGAGTTGCTACATTTTAGGCCTGAAGCACATGCCAAACCTGTGTGTACGAAGTCAATACAGAAGTGCACAGTTTAACAAGTATGAAGCTACACAACCTGCATGTACTGGCACATATCTCCTCTGGTAGGGCAATAGGTCTCAAGATTAACTGTACCTACAAGCTTCTTTTACAAGCTACATGTTTCTAGAGGAGAATAACACTGTATATTCACAAGCTTTTGGAGGACTTATTTCTTAAAATCTGACAGAAAAAAATACTGTATGAATTAAGTCCGAGGTACACCAAGGGCCCATAGACCTCTACAAGAGTGTGGCTATGTATAATTTAGATTTTGTACAGTGCGGTGTTCCTGCCAAGTAAACCAACCCTCTGGCTCCGATTCAATGAATTTCACACAAGCCTTAATAAGGGGGCATTTTGGTGTCAGATGCTCCCGATTCAGTAGGAGGTGCATGAATCTGACGAGTGGTATGCGCTACGCTACTAATTTTACTCCAGTCAGGAGAACTGGTGTAAAACCTCTGGTTTAAGGCACAGCAAGGCTTCTCGTGAATTAGGAAAGTTTTGTCTGGTCATCCCACTGCCCTGCCTAAATATGAAAAACTGTCCTGAAAAACATCAAAAAATTCAAAGTAAATTTACAAAATTCTGGTTAAATTATTTTAATGAATTGGGCTTTACAATTACTTTTTAAATAGTTTATTAAAAAAATTATATGTAAAATGCCAAGAATCATCATGAAAAAGAACAAAGTCAAACGGGTACCCTGGTAAATCATTACCACCTACTCCTTGTGCAGATAACTTGATGATCAGTGAGGGAGAAGGGAGCTATCCACTGAACCCAACCAAAATCACTAGAATCTGCTTCTAACCCCGCTTTCAGTGAAGCGGCGGAGCACATGCTTGACTACCACCCCTTTCATTTTCTAGTACAGTGCTCCGTTATCTCAGAACTAGCAGATAAGTAACATGAAAATTCAGTGGTGCCCTTTCTATAACATTGGCATGTTGTTACACAAGTTAATTGTTCTTTGACTAGATTCTACATTTTTTCACACAAAGCATGGACATGCTGTCTCTGAAAAGATATCAGGTTGGTTTCCCAATCCCACTTCAGGCTTAACCACAGCATGACTATTTAGAAAAGCAAATGTAGAGCAGATGACCACAGGCATCCCAGCCACCCACACAGCTTTCAGATCATGTACGGAAGTTAAAGGCATAGGTACAAGAAAGGCGAAGAAATGGTCACAATAGTCTCATATTCAAGTTACAGAAAAGTAGGAGAATGAAGAGAACAATTAACACGAGGCCGACAGTGCAGCAATTGGAATTTTTTCCTTGACTATTCCGCTGGAAATGGACAAACAAGACATTCCAAACCAATGTAGCACAAGCTCATCCCTGTACTTAACCATGACCTCAAGTTGTACCCAACATTACAAAGAGTAATAAATATGACAAATCACATGAAACTCGGGTCAGGCGAACCTTAAATATCAATATTTAGATAAATGATTAAAAGACCACCAACAGACCCCACCACTTCCATAAATACTGTAAATTAACATACGTTAACACAGGTCAATTTAAGCAGCAAGCTAATGCTTCCTAAACAAAGGAAGGTTTCCCAAGGAAACATTTCCCAACATTGCTACTTTAAGAGTAGAAAACAGAGACCCTACCAATAAATATTAAGAATGAATGGCATATTAGTATTTTCCACTTAAAAGGAAACCTATCCCCTTGGAAAACGCTGTTTAACTGCACATATATGGTTAACCTAATGCTATGCTGCTGCTGTAGTGAAGGTGCAGCTACCATGAGAAAATTAACATTTTCCTCTCAGGAGCTGCTGGCTTTGAAGTGGCTACAGTTACCGCTTGGGCCGCTTTCACATTGCATTTTTACCTACGTTCACTGGCCCAGTCGGAGCATCGGTCCGAACCCCCCCCCCCCCCCGCAAAACGTGTTTCGGACATATACGCCGACGGGGCCCATGACTATAATGGAGCAGATGGAGTTAGCATGAGCTCTGTCTTGCACCATTTTCGGGTATATACGATTTCTGCAGGTGAACACCCAGACGTAATCCACTAGAAAAAATGCTGGATTCTTTGAAGTGACTAATCAACACGTTTCTCAGCAAACGTCCATCAGGATCACCACATTTACCTAAAGCGAATGTAATGATCCTAATGGAGATTAAGGGGTGCTTCACACACAGCGAGCTCGCTGCCGAGATCGCTGCTGAGTCACGCTTTTTGTGACGCAGCAGTGACCTCATTAGCGATCTCGCTGTGTGTGACACTGAGCAGCGATCTGGCCCCTGCTGCGAGATCGCTGCTCGTTACACACAGCCCTGGTTCGTTTTCTTCAAAGCCGCTCTCCTGCTGTGACACACAGATCGCTGTGTGTGACAGCAAGAGAGCGACAAATGAAGCGAGCAGGGAGCAGGAGCCGGCATCTGACAGCTGAGGTAAGCTGTATCCAAGATAAACATCGGGTAACCAAGGTGGTTACCCGATATTTACCTTAGTTACCAGCAGCTCTCACGCTGCCTGTGCTGCCGGCTCCGGCTCTCTGCACATGTAGCTGCTGTACACATCGGGTTAATTAACCCGATGTGTACAGCAGCTAGGAGAGCAAGGAGCCAGCGCTCAGTGTGCGCGGCTCCCTGCTCTCTGCACATGTAGCTGCATTACACATCGGGTTAATTAACCCGATGTGTACTGTAGCTAGGAGAGCAAGGAGCCAGCGCTTAGTGTGCGCGGCTCCCTGCTCCTTGCTCACACTGGTAACTAATGTAAACATCGGGTAACCATACCCGATGTTTACCTTAGTTACCAGTCTCCGCAGCTTCCAGACGGCGGCTCCGTGCAAGCGCAACGTCGCTTGCACGTCGCTGCTGGCTGGGGGCTGGTCACTGGTCGCTGGTGAGATCTGCCTGTTTGACAGCTCACCAGCGACCATGTAGCGATGCAGCAGCGATCCTGACCAGGTCAGATCGCTGGTCGGATCGCTGCTGCATCGCTAAGTGTGAAGGTACCCTTACTCTGAAGCGCATAGATTAAAATCACATCAAAGAATCCAGCATTTATTCTTCATGTACAGCAACGCAGCCATTCCGTGTGCTCTGCATGCATCCCCGCTCTGTCTATGGGAGGGGCTGCACTCAGAGCGCATGGAATCTGCTTTTTTTTTTTTTCATTACGGACATTCTGCAGCAATTTGAAGCGAACATGTGCTGTTCAAATCGCTGCACAAATTTCTGCAGGGACAAACACTACGTGTGCACATAGCCTTAACCTTTTCCATTCCTTCGGCTGACTGAAGTTTCTTCAATTCGAGTTCTGCAGAAGGTTTTCTCTAGTAGTTATGTCGAACACAACCTTCCCAGATGAGCAAAACCATACAGCAGGTTTTCACGTTAATCCAGAGATCAGACTCAATTTAGCTTGCTTTTCTCCTCCTCTATAACCATTAATCGGCAGCTTTCTGCCTATGCACAGTGTACACAGAAGATGTCAATCACTGGCAGAGGCACCTAGACAGACCTGGGATATGGAGGACTACATGGCAGCAGGTTTACTAGTCCTGTAGTGCTAATCTCCAGCTGGTAAAGCAGATTTTTAATGAAAACTACAACAGGCAGCCCACTGACATCGCTGGAATCAGGATCTCCATTGTGCTATTTTCAGATTAGGTGAGAAAACCCTGGTCACAGATCCCTTTTAAAAGTCTACAATGTGTTCGATATTTTGTCGTTCACATGGTTAGGTTCATTATTGTTATTATAAGGGGGGATGGGGGGGACGGGGACTAGAGTGAATAGGAGAAAATGTATACGAGAGAATGTGATAATCCAAACAAGATTAGCCATAGTTCATGGATAAGTAACCTTGACGGCCACATACAGCCTTAAGGTACCATCACACTAAGCGACGCTCCAGCGATCCCACCAGCAACCTGACCTGGCAGGGATCGCTGGAGCGTCGCTACACAGGTTGCTGGTGAGCTGTCACACAGGCAGATCTCACCAGCAACCAGTGACCAGCCCCCAGCCAGCAGCGACACGTTGAAGCGATGCTGCACTTGGTAACTAAGGTAAATATCGGGTAACCAACCCGATATTTACCTTGGTTACCAGCGCACACCGCTTAACGCTGGCTCCCTGCACTCCTAGCCAGAGTACACGTCGGGTTAATTACCCAATGTGTAGTGTGGCTATGTGTGCAGGGAGCAGGGAGCCGGTACTCGCCGCGTGAGAGCGGCGGACGCTAGTAACGAAGGTAAATATCGGGTAATCAAGGAAAGGGCTTCTTGGTTACCCAATGTTTACATTGGTTACCAGCGTCCGCAGAAGCCGGCTCCCTGCTCACTGCACATTCAGTTGTTGCTCTGTCGCGGTCAGACACAGCGATCTGTGCTTCACAGCGGGAGAGCAACAACTAAAAAATGGTCCAGGACATTCAGCAACAACCAGCGACCTCACAGCAGGGGCCGGGTTGTTGCTGGATGTCACACACAGCAACATCGCTAGCAAGTCGTGCCTCAGCAGCGATGTTGCTTAGTGTGACGGTACCTTTAGAATAGACAGTCAAGAGCCACTCTACATTGTCTATAGACTGACTGTACCCAATGATATGAGGATATGCAGACCTAATTTTAAGAGCATAGATTGCAAGCTCCGTTGTGGGAGATGACACTCATTAGCGACTTTCTACTTCCTGAAGTGCAAGGTTTTAAGTTCTTCTCTTGCTGACATAATATGTTTTGTTTGGATTCGCCAGATGGACTGAAATGCATGCAGCCATTGTAATGCTGGATACATCTGCTTTTCGTTAAGCCCCACAAGTTATGTGCGTGGGTGTGATTGTCTCATTCCAAACATTTATTTACTTTTTTCTTTTTTCAAGATTTGTTGTTTTCAGCAGATGTGATAAGGCCACAGTGTACACTATAATTTAGGGAGGGGTAAAATAAAAAAAAAAAAAAAAAAAAAGAAGAAAAGATAATTTACAGCAAGAACGAAATATACTGCTATGTGTAAAGACAAAGAAAACACCAAATTCAACATTTCATAATGTAAGAGGAATTCTTCCACCAGGCTTTTTTTTTTTTTTGCAGTGCTTAAGAAATGGACACATTTGAGATTAACCAATAAAAGAAGACAAAAATATCAGTTTTGTTGGTCTATTGGATAGCTGTAATGCCATCATTATAAAGCTGGGGGGCGATGAGCAGCTGCGCAGAATCACTGAGACTGACTTATGTTGAGCAGATATTTGCTTGAAACTGTTGCAATATGACCGAAGCATGTTACAGAAAATATTTAATTTTCCCTGTGAGGGTAAGGACACATGGAGAGTAAAACAGAGAAAGTGGAATGTGATTAAAGAAAAAAAACAAAAAAAAACCAAAAACACTTATCAGGGGCGTACATCCACGTACACAGATGTCACCACCGCGACCGGGACAGGCAGGTTTTGAGGGCCTGGTGCCCGCTTTGTAGAGAAACTGCTGGCTCCTCTCAGTGAAAGAGGAGCTGCGCTGTTCTTTTAGTTTCAATCAATAGCATAGCTACTGGGGTTGGGGCAGAGGATGTGGCCTCCCTGGGCCCCGTGCTAAGAGGGCGCCCACCCGGAGCTGCACTACTGTTAACTGTAACAGCGTGTGCAGCTCACCAATGTAGTTAACCTCTGCGGTAGTGCCAGGTATCCATCTCCCAGCACTGCTGTCAGAATCTCAGCATGGTGACGTCATCGCAAAGCACCGGAACTCATGTCTTGTGCACACGTTGACAGTGCTGCGATCCGCCCATGCTACAGTCACCAGGAACCCTGGAGTAGGAGCGTATGATGTTCTCTCTCTTTAATGCAGTATGGGGGTGGGGGGTGCGGGTGGGGGGTTGTGAACACTATAAAATTATATATACACACATATATACATATATACACACATATACACACACATACACACACACATACACACACACACATACACACACACACACATACACACACATACACACATACACACACATACACACATACACATATACACACATACATATATACACACATACATATATACACACATACATATATACACACATACATATATACACACATACATATATACACACATACATATATACACACATACATACATATACACATATACATATACATATACATACATACACACACACATACACACACACACACACACATACACACATACATACATACATACATACATACATACATACATACATACATACATACATACATACATACATACATACATATACACACACACACCCGGATATGGCCCAGACTGGGGGACAAATAAAAATGTATTGGATATACCAGCATGAAAGCCAGGCTGGGGGACATTATATATCCCATAGATAAATCTTGGCTCCCATGCTGGTATATATAATGTCCCCCAGCCTGGCTCCCATGCTGGTATATATAATGTCCCCCAGCCTGGCTCCAATGCTGGTAAATATATAAATGTACCAGATGTAAAATCGGATTTAGAGGATTATGGAGTGTGCATTATACTATATTGAGGATTATGGGATGCATATCTTAAATGGAGGACTGTGAGATGTGTATATTATATTATATGGAGGGCTATGCTCTACACTATACTATATGGAAGGCTATATGAAGTCTATTATAATACATGGAGTACTATGGAGCTGCATTCTAATATATGAAGGTTTATTTGGGACTCATTATACTATATGGAAGGCTATGTGGGGACAATTATAGTATTTGGAGAGCTACGGTATATACAAGGTGGGGACAAAAAGCATGAGATAGGAAAGTTTTGTGCTGAGGGAATGATGTATAGCAGAGCAAGGGGAAGGTGCGTGCTGAGGACCAGATGGATAGCAGAACATACAAAAGCTGGGTTGCTGATAGAACGATTTCAGATCATGGGGAAACCTGGGTGCTGAGGGAAAGAGCCAAGTGTCAGCGTCACTGTCCCGTACCCTGAGTGTTGGCGTCATTATCCTGTACTCAGTGTCTGTGTATGGTTGGGGGGGCCCGGTCCTAACAAGAGTGGCAATTTATGCAAGTAGTTTACCAATTTTGCTGCAAGTATAGGTAAAGCAAATCTGTAAATTACCAGTCATAATTTATTTTTTTTTCCAATAGCCCAACCACAATAATTATGCACGAGTCTCCTTGGGGGAGATGCATGTAAATGTTTCAATCACATAAGACTTGTTCATTGTGTACTACTCGAAGAACTAAGTTTAAAAAGTGAGAAAAAAAAAAACAAAACAAAAAAGGATATTATTCTAATATGTTGAATATTCGCAAAGTCCCCCACTAGTAAGTCTTTCGCTTGTGGGTGTTTAAAATTCACATGTTGATTATACCGATAAAAATATAATAAAGAGTAAAAAATACAATAAAATGTGAAGCACCTGCATCCCGTACGTTCATTACTGCACAATTTTATATTTTCACATTAGCATAATTCTTGCTACAGTATGATTCAATATGACTAGAGAGTCAGTATTACAGATCAAATTGCCTTCTATCATTCAGGAACCACACTGCTATTTTAAAAACAACAACATTGGCTCCTTGTCCTCCCAACTAAGCTTCACATCAGGCCTCATGTGCTGCTGATGTTTGGTCAGTGTGTTTAACCATCTGTTTTATTTTTTCTCTTATCCAAAAAATAAATGATCAATGTTTCCAAGCTTTGCTTTTAAAATCAACAATAATGGACAGTACTAGAATGTAACAAGTCAAGAGTGCTGTTAAGGTTTTTCACAGACCCATTGACTGGGTTTGTCTTGTGATTATAAGTGGACAGGGATTTCTTTGGGGGAAGGGGGGTGAATACATCGTCTATGTGTTTTGTGAAAAACACTGATAAAAACGTACATGATAAACACCTGAATGAGTCCCCGATGTTATTTAACTTCCTTCAGCTCAATCTCGAGCCATGGCGGCTTGATGGATGAACAATCTGTAGTGTAACGTTGCGCCCTGCAACGTGGGGGTTTCACTCGCTTGCAGCGGTGTGAGGTAGCTTCAGCAACACACGTACACAGTCTCTTCATAGAAATTCTGGCAGTTTATTTAAAAACACTCAGCATAAACTGCCCTCAAACATAAACAATAAGTCCATAATGGAAGTTTAGCAACTTCCCCACTCTCTGGCTCCTGCCAGCGTACAACTCTAGCCAAGGTTCCTTCCAGCACCCAGGTCCCTCTGCAGACCCCTGTCTGTCTCTCCTCCAGGAGAGATTCGGCCCTACAGCCCTGGCCTGGCTTGGCCGCACTCACCTCAGACTCTATATCAGAGCCTTGTGATCAGCCTCCATGCAGGCTGAAACACCCAGAGCTCTCGGCTCTGCTCTCGCTTGTTTCCAGCACACACACTGGACATCTAGAGCCAGTCTCTCTCTAGACTGCCCTAGACACACCTCTCCCAGGTTCAGAGACAGGATTGCTTTAACCCCTGGAGCCACACCCACAGGTGGTAAGGAGTGTGTAATCAGCATCACACACCCTTCCATGGCTCTGCATGTAATGCAATCCTGTGGAACCACAGGTCCCAGCCAGCTTCACATTGCAGAGCACCCATGCTTCTGCAAAACATACCGGCCCTTTGTAATACAGCCGGTTGATACCTCACATACCCTCCCCCTCTGTTCAAACCCGTAGGGGAGAACACTTGCCAACGACCTGGGGCCGCGAGACAGGGCATCCCCGTTGCCATGCCCCACCAGTTGAGAGGGCCGTCTAAGAGCAGTAGTCCCTGAGGCATCGCCCGACACTGTCACCAAACCCTGTCTGGTCAACCTAGGGTTAAAGGACGTCCCATTTCCAGACCGTTCTCTCCCTGACCCCCTCCCAGGGTCACCGTAGTAGAGAGACATGTCCCCAGTCAAACCTACAGTCTTGTCTGAACCTAGGCTTTCTTGAGTACCCCCAAGGCTACTGTCGGGAACTCTAAGCTCATAGCGGCCACTATCTACAGTACATCGTAGGTTACCACTCTGTCGGCGATTCCTTTTATCGTGCGTCTGAACTACTGGACCGACACGCCATCTTCCACTTCTTTCCCCTGAACAACGGGTGGAAGACGGCTGCTGTCCCCCACACAGTTGGCGAAGCTGCTCCTTAATTTTCAGGTTTTCTTGCCACAACCGCTCCATGTCACGTACATGGTGTACCCGATATTCAATAAGGCTTCGAATGTTTCCAAGACTCTCTACAGTCCCGACACAGACGAACGGAACCATACCAGCTTCCCTGGGTATCTTGCTCTCATTAGCAGCAGGGATTCTTAATCTCACCAATCCTGATTTATTCACCATGTCTTGCATGACTCGTCCGGTTTTTCCAATGACTCTCCCCACCAGAGCCCGGGGTACTTGGACAATATCTTCCGCCAGACTCTGCGCTTTCCTTTTATACTCTAGCTGTCTAGTGGCTTCTTCCTTTTGCAGTTGGACCTGCCACTTCATACGAACACATCTGAAGTGCATGTCCTTTAGAATAGCCACCCGCTGCCCAGTAATTTCACTGGTGGACAATATCACTAACTGTTCAGCCCCTGGGGTACAGTAGACCTCACACGCTTCCACAGCTCTCTTAAATTCGTCATGCATGCACTCGGTGGCACACGCTTCTCTTAAGTCCTTAGGTATATCCACCATGCACTTGACTACAGAAGTCTCATTCATCCCTGCCACATGCTTGTCAAGTTTAGCTTCCAAAGTCAGCTCTCTTTGGGCCTCCCCTGCTTCAACATGTTTGGTCAGGATTGACACTCGCTGCTCCATCTGCTCCAAGGCTCCCTGGGACTTGGACTGGTACTCTGCCAAGTGACTTCGGAGCTCAGCCACTTCTTTCTCCAGCTCCCTTACTCGACTCTCAGTAGCCTGCCTAAGAAGTATCTCTTGTTGCAGATGGTCTTTGCTCATCCTCTTGAATGAGTCTTCACTTGCGGACCTCTCTGGTCTACGACACACTATTTCTGAGGCTCCTTCCATCTCAGCTTCAGAACGTTTGGGTTTCAGGCTCTTAGCTGAGCCAATCTTCTTGTCTGCGATCTTGGTCTTACCCACTGAGTCAGTCAGGCTCTCAGCTTCTGATGAGACCTCATGTCCAGACTTCACCTCTTCCTCAGAGGCTCTTTCCACTTTTACAGCACCTGCTGTGTCTTGGGACTTCACTGCATTCCCTCCAACTTCCACTTGGGTCTCTGCAGTGTCACCCTCTGTCTTCTCTTGGGCATTTACAGCATCGCCTTCTACCAGGGTGTTACGCCCTTCAGCACGGTACTCTGTTCTTCTTAGAACCTTGGCACCATTTTCAACATTCATCACTTCACCACTGGGTAGCTTACCAGTCTGCTCACCATGACCTTTGTGGATTTGTACTCCACCAACACTGCCCTGGATTCCTTCTCCTATATTGTTCTGTAGGATGTCATCTCGTACAGCGCTATCATCCAACAGACCTCCAGCTTCATGCATGGAAATTATAGGAGACACCGCCATTACGTCTTTGGTCGGTTCCTCCCCTGCAATTTCACCCTGCTGGTTTCTGTCGTGACAATGTGTCAGTTCAGTCTTTGATTCCTCTTTCTTTTGCAGGATATCACTGTCTGACTCTTCCGTAGCAGGTGTTACTAGCACCATGTTTTCATTAACCAGGCATATCACTTTCTCTGCACCCTCAGACGGCCTACACTGTGCCCCCTCTCGGCGCTTATTACGTCTTCGGCGTCGGGAGGAAGTTTTGCCCTTCTCGCCCATCTGTACCACACTGTACTCGTTTGTCACCTTACTAGAGTCAGTGTCTTTACTGGAGTCATCGCCACTCCCCCTGGCATCCTGGGCTATCATGTCCCCACTTAACCAGATATCTGCCTCCCTTTCTGGAGCTACCCCGTGTTTAACGGTCACACTATCGGTTATTCCCTTAGTCCTTATGTCACTAAGTTGGGTCCGTCCATCATTTTCTTTGGTCACCCCTAACTTAGGACAGTCAATTTTAGGAGGGGCTATCTCCTCCTTACCACACATAACTGCACAACAAGGACCCCTTTTCACCTCCCAATGTGGTGGGGTTTCCTTTGGGCTGTTCCGGCTCTTACACAAGCAACCGTATACGTCCCCCTGCTTCCACAAGTGCACAAATAATTTAGAGTCCCAACCTATAATAATTGGGTGCAGTAAATCTGAGACTACACCAACATCATGAGAACCACTGTCCCAGGCTGTCTTAATGACCACTCTGGAGACCGGGTATTCTGTCTCATTACTGTGGGTGCAGCCGACGTGGATCTTCCTTCCAGGAATCAAGTGGACATCAGAGGTGGCCCTCACCAGGGTCACCAAGCTCCTTGAGTCTACGACTCCTGTTACAGATTCCCCATCCACTTCCACGGAACACAGACGTGGCTTCTCGTCGGATGGGTGGTCTATATTGCAAACAGGACACTTGTGGCATGAACACTGTTGTCCCTGGCTACAGTCCATCTGTGCCACTTCACCCTTGGATTTGGGATGCTCCGCACCCTTTTGGGGGACCACCGCTTTCTGGGACTCCACCCCCTTATGGGCAACCACCCCTTTATGGGCAACCACCCCCTTATGGGCAACCACCCCCTTATGGGCAACTATTCCCTTCTGGGACTCCACCCCCTTTTGCGGTTTCCATGCAATGTCCTTAGCCCCCAGTTCACACCGTTTGCCCTTGTCTCCCTGGGCACCCAGTGTCCATACTGGCCCCTGAAGGGAACGCTCAAACTGGTCCATGGCTGTGACATCGCTACACACCGACAGCTCCTGCTGTCCCTGGACCAGGAACTGGTACAGCTCCTCCACAACGTCCGCAGGGACCATTCCCTCTTTTTGGCTTTTAGCCCCCACTGCTGTCACTGGACCTCCAGGCACATGCTGTTGGTGCTGCTGGCTCTGCAGCAGCTGGTTCAGGAGCTCCTCCATGCTTTCCGGGTTGTACCGCCCGTACAACCAGGATCTCCAGCCTGTGGTGTATCACTGCTCACCAAGCAGGGCCTTGCAATTCCGGCTGGCCTGGAACCTCCAGTCGCTGGACTCTCGCCACTGCAGCACGGGTCCCCAACGACCGGCTGATTCACCACCAGGTGCTTGAGAGCGCTGTCCCTGTTCGTGGACCCGCCGATCCACCGCCAGCTGCTTGAGTGCGCAGACAATTTTCGTGGACCCGCCGATCCACCGCAAGCAGTCCGTATCCACAGGAATATGTCCTAGGCCGTTGCCCCTAGCAACCAGGCTGCGTTGCCCCTAGCAACCAGACCGCATGCCCGCATTCGAGACACCATATGTAACGTTGCGCCCTGCAACGTGGGGGTTTCACTCGCTTGCAGCGGTGTGAGGTAGCTTCAGCAACACACGTACACAGTCTCTTCATAGAAATTCTGGCAGTTTATTTAAAAACACTCAGCATAAACTGCCCTCAAACATAAACAATAAGTCCATAATGGAAGTTTAGCAACTTCCCCACTCTCTGGCTCCTGCCAGCGTACAACTCTAGCCAAGGTTCCTTCCAGCACCCAGGTCCCTCTGCAGACCCCTGTCTGTCTCTCCTCCAGGAGAGATTCGGCCCTACAGCCCTGGCCTGGCTTGGCCGCACTCACCTCAGACTCTATATCAGAGCCTTGTGATCAGCCTCCATGCAGGCTGAAACACCCAGAGCTCTCGGCTCTGCTCTCGCTTGTTTCCAGCACACACACTGGACATCTAGAGCCAGTCTCTCTCTAGACTGCCCTAGACACACCTCTCCCAGGTTCAGAGACAGGATTGCTTTAACCCCTGGAGCCACACCCACAGGTGGTAAGGAGTGTGTAATCAGCATCACACACCCTTCCATGGCTCTGCATGTAATGCAATCCTGTGGAACCACAGGTCCCAGCCAGCTTCACATTGCAGAGCACCCATGCTTCTGCAAAACATACCGGCCCTTTGTAATACAGCCGGTTGATACCTCACAGTAGGAAGATGAATCTTGTGCAGCCTAGCTAGATCCACCGGCGTCTTCTCTACTGTTATCTTGATCGTAACAAGCCACCGGGTTGCTAGTCAACCTCTTCACTTTGTTCCTTCTACGCTTTAGACCATAAGGTCCTTCTCAAGTGGTTGCAAAGTATGATGTTTGCAAAATGAGCAAGTTGTACTTTGGTGATCCTTGCTTTAAAAGTGACAAGTCTGGTTTAATTTGTTCCAAAACGGATTCTTGTGTTCTTCTTGCTATCCATGGTATTGAAAACATCCTAATTTACCACATGTCGAAGGCGTTGATTCTTCTATTTTGTTCTTTTATCATCCAGGTTTCGAATCCACAAAGATCAGACTATGGACGAGATGATTTGCAGACCTTGTCCAATGACTTCGCTGTTAATTTGCCCATAGGCATTCTTCTATTGACTTCCGCTGTAGTCATTGCATCTTGAGTGATCATTCGTCGAAGTAGGTTAAAGTCCTGGTCGTACCTGGGGGTAATCAATATCGTTGACTCTTGTATTAAGTAGGAGTCCCATATTCGAGCTTTCCATCTTAGCAATCCGCAATAGGTTTATCTACGCTTGTTGCCATCAATGTTGTATTGTCTGCATATTTAAGATTGTTGATGATTTATCTAGCAATTTTGATTCCTTCTTTTCCAGCAAGTCCAGCCTTCTTGAAAATAGCTTTTACATACGAGGGACTTCGGATAAGTTTACCCAGAAAGAAACTAGATAGGATGAGGAAACTTTACATTTATTCCACATACTCTACACTGATGTCAACACACTTCTTACATTGGTATTCCAAGTTCTGTAAGCCAAGCAAAAAAGATTTCGGTTGTTCCTCAAACCAGGCATCTGTAGCAGCCATGGCATCAGAAATGGTGTGAAATTTAGTAACCTGGAGATGTTTCTTCAGGGTTGGAAACTAAACAGATAGTCAGAGGGAGATAGAGCTGGGATTCCAGCTGGTTGACCACCCATCTTATTCATCAGATCTACCAGTTTTGCCATGGTTGCTTGTGCAGTGTAAGCAGAGGCGATAACTTGAAAGAACAAGATTTCTTTGGACAGTTTGCCGCATCTTTTGGCCTTCAGAGCGGCCTTTAATTGGTCCAAAAGTTCAATGTAATACCTTGCATTGATGGTGGAACCCTTTTGAAGGTAGTCCACTAGCAGCACGCTCTCCTTATCCCAGAGCACAGACGCCATCCCCTTAGTAGCCAAGTTTTGCACCCTGAACTACTTTGGACGAGGAGAACCACTGTCCTTGTTTTCAGGGTCATACAAATAAAACCAGGTCTCATCCATAGTGACAAGTCGATCCAGGAAGTTCTTATCAGTCCAGAAAAGCTGACAAATGGACCGGGAAGTTTTCACTCGCATGCTTCTCTGATCGATTGTCAAACATTTCAGGACCCACTTTGCAGATAGCTTCTTCATGTCCAATTGTTCATGGACAATGACAAACACATTCACGGAAAATCCCCATGATGTCTGCTATTGCTTCAGCTGAAATTCATCGATTCTCCAGTATGAGGTTGTGCACACTTGGGTCGTCCAGGACATTCCTCATCAATGGTGCTGACGTGGCCAGTTTTAAATTTGGCAACCCAGTTCTTAACTGTGGAATATGACGGGCATTGATCCCCCAATGTCTGCGACATATCACCATGAATATCCTTCGTGGACTTTCCTTGCAGAAACAAGAAAATTTATCACTCCTCTGCTCTCAGTTGCTGTGAATATTGCATTAAACTCCGCTATTTTGTTTTCCTGCTTGAGTAGAACACTTGCCATAATCAAACAAAATTTTGAAAACATTCGACAAATAAGGCTTTCATGTGATGTAACACTAGTTACCATAGAAACAAAAAAAGATCACAAAGCCAAAGACTTAGCTGCAGCCCCTCGTATAAATTGAAGAGAAGTGGTAACAGAATGCAGCTTTGTCTGACGAACTTTATTTTGAGGCCTGATAACTAATGTAAAACCTTCATAGAAAAGTAGGATTCTGGATGCCCTGAGGCAGATTACATCAACGTTCACATTGCATGGAAATCATCATCCTAAACATGAGAGCATGACATTTATAATGACATTTATCGGATTTTATGAAATGTCCAGCACTGAATAATAAAAACAAACCACTTATGAATTATTGTGAATTACTTGGTCACAGATATAGACTCTTAAAGAGGTTGTCCACCAGTGCTCGTACAACCCCTTAATCCCCCATGTTTGTGTGGCGCCTCTGAACCGGTCAGGCACCACCGAGTACTGCACCCATGCTGGGGCAGTACTTCCAGGTAATCCTGAAGGCCAGAATGAGGTGTGTACGCACAGACACATAGCAACCGATTCTCCCACACCATTAGATGGGACCCTTGGGCAGTCCCTAGAGGGGTATGGCCTTCAATTCTTGTCAAGGGGTGTAGTGGAGGGGCTGGGAGGTAAAGTGCAGAGGCTGAAAGGAAAGGAGTGGAGTGAGCCAGTCTGGTAGTGGTGAGCGGCGGTTGCTAGGAGACGCAGACGTGCGCTCACACTAAATCAGAGCCTGCGCGGTGTAGTGACAGTTGGTGGGGGAGAACAGTTACAGAGTCGGTCAGTCAAAGGACGGGGGCTGCCGGTGACCAGGCACATATGAGGAACAGGTCCCTAGAGTAGACTCAAGTTTAACCATCTGCTAAACCTGCCGGTGAGGGGAATTACAAGTCCCTCACCAACCAGAGTCCGAGCCTCAGCAGCAATGCAGGGACCCATAAGCAGACAGAGCTAGAAGCCATCTCACCTTGTCCACGCTGCCGGCAAACGGTCCAAAAAAGGGAGAAGAGGCAGTAGCGACTCCCTGGATAGACCCCACGGAACGTCTGTGTTTGGATAACCCCCTGACCTGAAGTGCTAGGAAGGCGAACTACCTGTCACCCTCAGACTGGCCCGAAGGAGCCTTGGTTTTTACCTGGTTTATCACAGCATCGCCCGGGTTACCTCACAATAACAACAAAAGTGAGTAAAAACGAGTTGAAAGACTTTCTGGACTGAGACTGAATTATTCTGGGATCCGTTATGCTACACACCTGAGCCCCTGAGGCCTGCCTCACTCACAGGAGGCCACACCATCTGACTGCAGACCCCATCAGCCTCAGACACTCATAAAATCTGCAGTGGCTGTCACCCATATCCCTGACCGCAAGCCGTGAGTGGCGTCATGACACATTTACAAAAACTAACAGTACCCGTTTGCCATATTAAAGAAGACACTGTGGCGTCCCTGAAGCTGGAGAGACATCCCTGGGGCGACACATTTGCCCCTCACCTCTATTACCAGCGCCGTTGCAGCGGTGTCGGCACTCATGACATTCTTACATCACGCAAGCCCTGCACTTAATCTGCACTGGATTCACTCAGTCACCACCTTCAGACAAATCAAACATCAGGAGGAAGTCAGAGCTGCGGCTAGCCTCTGTCCCGTTTGAGGCTTCTTATGGCCAAAGGTAGGGAGAGGGAAGACATAGCCGATTGGGCTAATATCTTGAGTGACAACAATGTCATGTGAGCCCTAGGAAAACTAGTGCTGACACTGCTGGATCAGCGCCAGCACCAGGGGAGACTATAGAAGTGTTTTTAATTTACAAAAGGTGAAAATATAAGGATTGAGAACTGGGTTTTCCGAGCAATGGACCACCTCATTAATTTAAGTCCCCAGTGGTAAGAGCCATAGTGATGTGAAACCCGAAAGCCTTCTGTAACACAGATAATGAACACCCCCTGCAGATAAGAAGTCTACCTTTACAGCAAATCATTTTCGTCCCTGATACCAGAGACTTAACCACCTTTCACCACAGCCAATTTTAGTTACTATTTTATCTCTCTCCTTTTTTTGGGGGGGGGTGGGGGGTGTGGGTGGAAACGGGGGAGGGAGGGGGCAGACATAGGAGGGCTTGTATTTAAATGGCACTGGTTACAATTTTACATCATACAATTGCCTGGAAGATGGGAAACAAATTACAAATGCCGTTAAATAAAATTATTACAATATGGTCATTTGGTGTTACGGTGCTCATTGTGTAATACAAACCAGACAAAGTTTTCGCTAGCTCAGGAAAACTGGTGATGCCAAATGAATGCTTTTTATTTCACTGATGGAAAAAAAAAAAACAAAACTGAATTTTGCAAAAACGAAAATAAAGAATGTGTTACCAATTTCAGAGAACCATATCGGTCATTGTTTTAATTTTTTAGTTGACTATAGCTGCAGGCAAAAATTTCTAGAGTGACAAATTTTGATTTTCACAAAAACTTACAGCTTCAGTGTTTTTAGATAATTTAGTCAGATGTTTCCTTGGTTATTGAAGTACAATTCTAAGCATCTCATAAGTTTTTAAAAAACTCAGTGATAAAAAAAAAACAAAAAACACATTAGGTTTATGCAAAGATTAATCATTTTAACCCTAATTTTTCAAGGCTTCTTCAATTTGCCCTGGCATGCTTGATATCAGCTTTGAGTAAAATAAGGGTCAAAAACTAAATATTGAGCCTGCATAAACCTTATTTGTCCATAAAAGTTTAAAAACTTATGAAAAGGTTTCTATGGTTAGTTAAGTACAATTATAAATCATTGACCTTTTTTTAATTATCCTTTTTTAAATTTGATGGACGTCAGATTGAAATGCATGGTCCGGATTCGGGTGACTCCACCCGAGGCCTGTTCAGACGTCAGTGAAAAACACAGACATTTTTCACTGATGTGTTAAAAATGCATATACGTTCTCCATGTGCTATCCATGATCCGTGATCAGTCATCAAAGATAGCACATGGAGATAAACGCACCTGTCCCGGCTCCTGCTGTCTGTGGTGCTTAAGTCTCCAGTTCTGCTGTGTTTCCGGCCGCCGCTGTCCGCCACTGCAGCTAATTCCCGGTCGGCTGTGCGGTGCATAAATGCATATTCATGACCATAATTAGCCAGCTTATAAATAGCAGAGAGCAGCGGCTTAAGACAGCGTCACTGGAGAAGGAGAGTATAAAAAGCTTTTCATTTTCAATGTACGTGTTTTTCAGATCACACCATAGTATGCTCCGTGGGACATCAGTGATGCCAGAAAAAAAAAAAAAAAAAAGGGACGTCTCCGTACGGAGATCACGGACCACGGACACGCCGCACGGAGACCCGGTCAGTGAAAAATCACTGGTGTGCACAAATCCACTGATTTTACACAGACTGTATGTCCGTAATTCTGCTACGTATAAAAACTAGCACATACAGTATGTACCAGAATCACTGACGTGTGAAACAGGCCTGAGTGACACCATCATAGAAATATATGAAGCAGTCATGTCCAGTTCGGGCGAGCCACTGCCATTCCGCGCATTGCTATTAGACCAAATTGTACAGACGTGTGATAGACCCAAGGCAATGTGCACAGTATTTGGCGCAGAAATTTTCTGCATTTTATGACAGGAAGATGTACCAAAGATGTGGTGCTTTTTTCCAGTTTTTTTTAATGCATTTTTCATAATAAAGTCAATGGGTGGAAGGGCTGAAAAACGCAAACAAAAACGCACCAAGAATTGGACATGCTGCTATTTTCTGCACCAAATCTACAAAAAAAAAAAAAAATGAAAAAAAAGCAATATGTGCACATCACTTCTTATTTCTCATTGATTTTGCTGGCATAAGGATAAGCATGCAGAATTGTGACAGCCATCTGCACCCAAAACGCATCAAAAACGCAGTGTGCGCACATGGCCTAACAAATCTTGAAAAAAAAATAAAAAAATGTGTCACTCAAAAGTTTTAGTCACAAGTGTAGATGTCAAAATACACTGTGCCGCTGGGGTATTATCAAGGTGACATTGCTCAATCTGTAGGTGCAAAAACTAAACACTAAGGCTATGTGCGCACGTGTGCGCTCTGCACTGCACACAAAAGGTCCGCTTCAGAGCGCAGCTGAAAAAATAGTTTGACCAAGATGAGCTTCAAATCCACATCAAAAACTGCTTCAAGGTTCACAGAAGAAATCTGTAAATATCCTTACAGTATTAGGCTATGTGCGCATGTGTGTGTATTGCACCGCAGCGTAACTGCATGCATCCTGCATCCCCAGCACAATCTATGGAGATTGTGCATGAGACGTGCGCACGTGGCGTATTAGAACGCAGTGATTCAGCTGCTGCCCGAATCGCTGCGTTCTAAGAAGTGACATGTCACTACTTTCATGCGCTTTGCATGCTGTCTCCATTCTGTCTATAGGGAGAGGCAGCATCCAGAGCACACGAATTCTGCAGTCACCAGGTGCTTCAGAACAGAGCTTATTTATTTTTTAACCTAACATTACATACTGGACTTCTAGCCAAAAAGATAAGTTTATAAAATTCTGGAAGTAAATTATAACCGTATTTTCTTATAATATTTCAGGAACGAGTGGCGGTCTTCTCCGATTCCGTTCTGTACAATCACCCCCTTCCTGGACAGTGGCGTGGCCAGGACTCGGTGCTTTGATTTGCATTAGCCGCTTGTAATTAAAACAATCTTCAGTAGCTTGAACAGGATTCGTTAAAGTAATCCATTGCTCACTTTGTAAAGGAGGCCGAGCAGACGCACCGGCAGAGCCGGAATGGAATTTTTGCTTCATAGTTAATCCTCTGACACAGAATATCTATACCGCTTGTTCTGTTGCCATGGAAATCGCCATAAAAAAGTTAGATGCCAGAAATTTTAAAGCTCTCGCTGTGTTAGTAACAAAGTCAGATGTAGAATTTATACCTTGGGAACCAAAGACAGAGCGGCTTTATATGAGCCCGGAGACAAAAGGGACACAGGCCTCATAAACCTGACATCCCAAATTCCTCCACCGATAGCAAGTTAGGTTCTGTGCAAGCGGTGGGGAGGTTACTATGGATACACAAACACGTGCACCAAGAATGCCGATAATGGAGCTGGGTGATTAGCCAGTAATGATGCCACTTGTTCTGTGTTTTCACAGCTGTAGAAAACTTGTAGCTCTGAAATAGTCAGGATTTCAGCAATACTACGGGCTTATACATATCACACTGTTACTGGAACTGCAGCATAGATGTGTAAGATGGCAGCCATAAAAAAATAAAAAATAAAAACTGATGCTTCATCACATGCTGTACTATGCAAGTGCAGTCACCTCTCCACCTGCCCCCTCTTTGACAGATTACAATCTGGCTTCTGACTGCATCATTCCACTGAAACTGCCCTAACTAAAAAGTCACCAGTGACCTTCTGATCACCAAAGCCAAGCAGCACTACTCCATCCACCTCCTCCGAGACCTGTCCTGTGCTTTCAAAACAGTGGACCATCCCCTTCTACTACAGATTCTCTCATCTCTGGGCATCACAGACTTTGCCCTATCTTGGATCACTTCATATCTAACAGCCCAGACTTCCAGCGTCTCCCACTCTCACACCGCTTCCTCATCTCACCCAGTCTGTCTCCCAATCTTCAGTTCTGCTCGTCTCCATGTACACCTTCGGCCTTGGACAACTCAGAATCCCACAGCTTTCAGCTTAATCTCTATGCTGACTGTAAGCAGATCTACCTTTCTGGACCTGCCATCAGCTACTTACTAAACAAAATCCCATAATGTCTGTCTGCTATTTCACCCGTTTTCTTTGCTTGATGCCTAAAACTTTATGTGACCAAAACTGAATTCATTACCTTTCTTCTTACTCCCTCAACCCCCCAACCCAGCAAACCTATTCATCAAAGTTGATGGCTGCTCACTCTCCCCAGTCCTCCATGTTCCCTGCTTCGGGGTAACCCTAGACTCTGCTCTCTCCTTCAAGCCACACATCCAAGTTCCTTTCACCTGCTGCCAACGCAAAAATATTTCCCAGATTTGTGTATTCCTTAACCAAGAATCTGCAAAAACACTAGTGCACGCACTTATCTCCCTCCTGGACTACTGCAATCTCCTGCTCTGTAGCCTCCCCTCTAACACCCCTATAATCTATTCTAAGGTACGCTGCCTGACTAATCCACCTATCTCCCCCACTATTCCCCAACATCTCCTCTTTGCCAATCCCTTCACTGGCTCCCTATTACCCAACGACTTCAGTTCAAAACCCTGACCATGACATACAAAGCCAACCACAACCTGTCTCCAAAATACATCTATGACCTAGTCTCCCGGTACTAACCTGTATGTAACCTCCGATCTTCCCAAGATCTCCTCTCCCCTTCCCACAAATCGCATACAAGACTGCTCACCAATCTGGAACTCTCTGCCCCAACTCAGACTCTCACCTACCTTGGAAGTCTTCAAAATGAACCTGAAGAGCAACCACTTCCAACAAGCATACAACCTGCAGTAACTCAGTCTGCTACAGCGCCGTACGACCATATCTACCCTCACCTACTGTATCATCACCCATTCCCAGTACTCATGTACTGTTCAATACTATTGCACTTTGTCTCTATTATGTATACCCCTTTTCACATGGAAAGCGCCATGGAATAAATGGTGCTATAAAAATAAATTGTACTCTATTGTTTTGGATTGGAAATTAAAGTTGTAGTTAACATGGTCATGGATTTTTTAAAAAACAGGTTTCAAATGGGGTGTGGCCCCCTTTAATCCACCCAACTTTCACAGAGCCAAGTCAGATCACTAGATAAAGTGTACACCAGAGTCGACAACTTTACTTTCTTACTTTTTACTTTACTGCACCTTAAGACTGTCAAACTGCAGGCACTTTGTTTTATAGTATTGAATATATATTCACTTATTTATACTTGCAAATGAACCCTTAAATGAGTATTAATATGACATATGTATGGTATGTCCACAGGTTGTGTCAAATTTTTTAAAGTGATGGATCTCATCTTTATAAAAATGGACAAATCTCTAAGCGAGTTATAAAAACCAAAAAGTAAAATCTGGGCTTTTTCTTGAAATGGGTGTGTTGTATTAGGGTTGGAAATACCATTCATGTCCATGAGGAGAGTACCCATTTCGGGTTAAGCATCAATTAACACTAGAACTACTGGACTCGTGACACCTATATAGAAATACATGGTGCAAAGTAGTCAAAATGACTACCTCAGTTTTAGTGTTAAAGGGGCTGTCTAATATGGATTTAGTGGCGTATCAAAAATGCTGCTGCAATATTTTGGACTTTCACTTAGTGTTTGGATCTTTACTGTTATGGATGCCCACTCTGATTTAACCTTAGACTATTAGAGCGTTCTTTTCCCCATTTATGCCAAATGGCTTTCCTGGATTTGGCCATTGGTTCAGCTTCAATGCTTTTTTGCGATGGTCTTGTCCAGACCTGGTTTTTATCTTTTTCTTTCTGCTGCCTCTAACTACCAGTAACTACTAACTAAATATTGGGGTTTGCTCTACCATAATGATATTATCTTATTAGGTTCTCCTTTTTCGCTTTTTGAATATGTTCCTAAAAATGTGATAACTTGTCTAAACATACATTTGAAAGACTAAGCATTGAGTAGCAAACTACAATAAAGGTTAAATTGCAGAGGTATATTCATGGATATGTCAACCTTAAAAAGACTGTCAGCATAGAATGACTGTTCACACCAAGCACAGGCACGTGTATCATGGCAGGACTAATAATTAAAATCCACCTTCCCACCTGCTTGTTTTCTCTTAATCTTCTCCCCTCCCCTCGTCTTCTTTAATTTGCCAGCTCTGGCTCCATAGAGCCAGAGAAAATCAGAGCGATTGAAAACAAGCAGGTGGGAAGGTGGATTTAAATGACTGGCTCCGCCATGATACACGAGCGCCTGTACTTTGTGTGAGCAGTCAGCCTGTGCTGATAGAGTCCCTTTAAATGCTTTATGTCTAGCTACAGCAAGCCTAGAAGACCCCCTTATGGAGCCCGATATGGAAGAGTTAATAAAAAGAGGTATTAGGGCAGCTTTAAGACAGCCAGCATTTCTGGAATATTTTATCTATGCTGTAAGGTTTAATTATTAAAAGACTCATTATGACAGACAGCAAGCGGTCACACATCCTGGAAGTCAATAGATCTCCATAGGGTAGATCTGGACCATAAGTCATTCCCTAGACCATCAAGGAGAGTTTGCCATTTGGGTGATAAAATATTGTACAGTTAAAACTACATTAATTTGCCGGGAACACAATTCTACAGACGCAAATGAATGTTCCACCAACCATTGTGTGTTTTTATATAGTAACATTTTTGCCATATACACCAAGATTGAGATCAGCTAGTGTGAGTTTTCCCAAGAACAAAAAGTGAATTTTAAATCAAAAGATTCTTGGATTAATAATAAGTTCCACAATTGGATGGGTTAAAAAAAAAAAAAAAAATTAAATTTTTTTTTTTCCTGTGCCAAGATAATCTTATATATGTGTCCCTGCTATGTACTGTGTAATGGCTGTGTCTGACCGTACAGGGACATGGTCTGATCATGTGACGCCATGACAAAATCAGGTTGTCACAGGAAACTGCATCCATCTTCCAGATGCAGGATTCCTTCCTTCCTCAGCCTTCCAACACAACCCCACACAGGTACATATACCAGCCACAAAAGCCTAGTTACCCCCCCCAGGACAATAGGGACACACCAGTGGGAGGGGCCAGGCAGATGGTGATGCCCACCTAGGGGTTCTGAGGTGTCAAGGGGAGGGAACAAGTCAGTTAAGTTTGAACAGTGGAAGTGAGAGGAGTGAAGTGGTAGTCAGGGGTTGTAGATCCCGGACTACCTAAGCTGACTAGGTGGCAGACGGCACAGTAGGGCCACAGGCGATGGAGATCCGGTTGCGGGAGACCTTAAGTGGACCAGGGCAGGGTTGTAGTCCGCCGGTGGAGACCGCAGGAATCCGGTCTGGAGGCCGTGCACAGTCGGGGTACCTGGACCCTAGGGCTAGGACAGCTACAAGCGCCTTTCCAATTAACCAGGAGGGGACAAAATGCCACGTTTTGTCCCACTAGCAGCCCAGATAGAGTGAGACGGAAGCCCAACATGGGGGGATAGGGGGTCTGCAAGTGCCTGCTAAAATCCCAAGGGTCAGATCTCGCGGGCCACAGCTCCCACAGAAAAGTGACTGGTAGTAAAGTTCCCAGTTTCATGCGGACTAGTCAACACACTAGACAGCAACATATAGTGCCTCTGTTCTGTCCACCAGTGTTTGGGACCCGAGCACACCCCTCCGGAGGCTACAGGTTACCGGCAGTTAGTTTACTATCTGGATTGTGTGAATTTTTTCCAAACAGTGATTACACCGGAACCATCCAGTCTATCCTTGCAGACTGTGACCGATCACTCTACATCACTGACACCTGGGCCCCGGGACAACACCTCCCCTACCCGTGGAGGGGATACCATCCTACTGCCCCGCTCCATCAGCCCCGGGCACCCCATACCACTAAGGCAGTGGCGGTGTCACCAACAATCACCGCAACCCACAGGTGGCGTCACTGACAAAACTCTCCCCTGTAAATAACCCCCCTTTTCACTTGCGGGCGACGGACGGGTGCTCAGGCCCGGGTCCGGCTTCCCTTCGAGCCACCGCCACGGCCCCGGATCCAAGCTGCCCCGGATCCCGCCCGCAACAATCATACCACAGCCCAGGCAGGGGAGGATGCAAAAGTTTACATGCATTACAGTGGATTCTTTTTGTGAGGTAAAATATTTCCCTGCTTGTTAAAAAATGTTTTATCTCAAAGAATGAATTATTTGTGATCCTGTGCTGTAACGGCTGTATACTCTTACTTCCTTCCCGGCCCAGGAGATGTGGTTTGATCAGACCATGTTCCTGTACGGTCAGAACCAGCTATTAAATATTATATTATATTATACAATCTTTCAGCATAAATACATTTTAATTATATATTTTTTTAATCACATTGAGTTGTGGAACTTATTATTCTTCCTAGATCTATTGATTAAAATTAACTGTGGGGAAAAAAAACCCCAAAACCCTAAGAAAGAGGGAAAAGGGTGGGCGAAAGGAAACCTTTTATATTGTACCTTACATTTTACATGCAACAAACTCCTTAGCAAAAAGGAAAAAGCTCTCACCTTTCCATGTAAATTGCTTTATTTATTTACCCCTCCCTCTTCCGTTCCCCCATGTAATCACCACCCCTATTTTTACCTTCTGTATCCCCATATATCCCTAAATCATACCCTACCTAACATTTCAAAATCAATAAAATCCATTTGAAAACTCCTGGATGAAACAACAAAGTATAGATTGAGTTCTACATAGGCAAATCCAGTCTGCTTTATATAATATAATATTAAATGAATTAGCTCACAATTTTTAGACACATTTGGTTTGCATACAAAAAAATGACAATCGAAACATAGAAGTCTAATGAAAAACAGAAAAAAAAACAAAAAAAAAACAAGAGCTATAAAAAAAATAAATGATTGAGATTAGCCTTCTACTCCAATGCGGAAATGTTATTTCGCCGTTCATCAGACTGGCATTTCGGAAGACAGCTCCAGAAGCAAGGTGGGATAACATTCATCATTCATCACAAATAGACAAGAAAATGAGCATTCCACTACAATACCTTTTGGGGGTTAGAAAATAAATTGCTCAGAAACGTGGCAAGCATTTCTGGAGCGGTAACCAAAAATAGCTGTATTTCTTTTCAGCAACAGAACTGCCAATTTCAAACCAGAACGCTGCCAATTGCGGAGGAAGACAAACATGACTTCTATGAAGTGAAGTTGGAAAAATCCACACTGTAACCAATCTAATCTTTGTTTGAAGGACAAAATACAATGGGTTGCTATTCAGGTCGCTTTCACATTGCGCTTTTACCTCCCCCCCCCACCCTCCCCCACAAAACGTGTTTTGGACGCATGCTCCGTCGGGACCATTGACTATAATGGAGCAGACTCAGTTAGCGTGTGCTCTGTCTTGCACCATTTTCGGGTGTATACGTTTTCTGCAGACGGACACCCAGACATAGTAGACTACGTTCGGATATCTGCCTGCGGAAAACGTATATGCCCGAAAATGGTGCAAGACAGAGCACACGCTAACGGTATCTGCTCCATTATGTCTGCATCATTAGGTGTCTGCATTATTATTGGTGAATCTTCAACGTTTGCGAGACCATAACGTTTACTCATTCCATCTTAAACCTTGGTTGATACAATTTATTTCCAATTGACATGTTCTGATGTCTGTTAGTGTTTCCCCGAAAATTAGACCTACCCCGAAAATAAGGCCTAGCAGGAATTTTCAGTAAGGATTAAATATAAGACCTACCCCAAAAATAAGACCTAGCCATGGTCAATAATGAAGTGTCCATGCAGCCAAAAAAAAAAAAAAAGTAAAAATTAAATAGACACCCCCAAAAGAGACGAAAAGACAGAAGACCCCGTGATCATTCTCACCAGACGCTGATTGGGAGCAGCGGAATGCATCCAGGAGCTGCAGTGGAATGTGCACACACACACACAAAATCAGAACACACACAAAATCCAGCGATATCTATTGCTTCTGGGTGGCATAAGGACCTGGGACGCTTTGTAGTGAAGTGCTAGGACCTGCAGGTGGAACACGTGGAGAACCTAGCAGTGGAACGCATCAGAGACAAGAGAGCAGAGCGTCCCCAACCAGGTTTCCCAGAGAGTAAGCCCTCCCACGAAAATAAGACCTAGCGCTTTTTTCGGGGCAAAAAAAAAAAAAAATATATCCAAGATAGTCTTAGTCTTATTTTCGGGGAAAGAGGGGATATCTGCGTAATAACTGGACTATAACTGGATATTTGCCAAGATAGCTATAGCTGCACTACATTTGTTATGCGTTTTACATACTTTTTGTGCCTCATTTAACACTGGGTTATGGCTGAAAGGAATGGAAACTTACAATGCAACATAATGAATGAACATTTTGGCACAAAACAAGCCAACTAAAAATTAGGAGATTTTTGTAAATCTATGTGTGCCTGAATCAGTGAAACACCACGTCAACTACATTAGGCAACCTACTCTATGGCGTAACTTGAAACTCGTGGTCCCCAATGCAAAATCTGCAAACATGGTCCCCAACTATCACATGAGCCAAAGGCACCCTTTGTGCCCCTGTAGTCTCCTGACCCCTGCACCTACTATAGTTACATCCATGCTACTCTCTTATGAAGCAAAACAATTCTCAATACAATAAAATTGTTAATATGAATTTAAGCACTCGTGCACTCATAACACAAAGAAAACAGATCACTTTCGGGAAGGTATCCTGTCAAACACAAGGATTACAAAACAAAATTGTCTCTAAAACAATGGTTCCTTTCCAAAACCACAACAGTATCTAATTTCCACTAACCTAGCTATTCCTTTTGGAAATATAGGGAACTTCCAAAATGTATAATATCCAGATGATGGCAATTATTAACAGACTCACGATCAGCTGAATTCTGCACTTCATTGGGCTTGTGCCACTAAGGCCCTACATAAATACACAGTAAAAAAAAGTCCAAGATGATCACTGTGGGGAACCTGACTTGTGTCAAGAGTAATCATTCATTCTCTCCATATTTTTAATAGCGATGACAAAAGTAAAATTTAAATTTCCAAGAAGAGATGAAATGTGAACAACTTGTGGCACACTGTAGCATTGCTATGCCAGATTCGAGTAGGTTCATGCCACATTGACTGTCTCAGATTTACTTACTAGTTGGTGATCCATCTAAAAAGTAAAAATGTTTTAGAATATATCCTACAGAAACTTTTAGTAGAAAGAAAATAATGCCCCAAAGAATTCTCGTCTGCGTCCATCCGACTGGTCTATCCCTATGGA
This sequence comes from Anomaloglossus baeobatrachus, assembly GCF_048569485.1. Classification (NCBI taxonomy): domain Eukaryota; kingdom Metazoa; phylum Chordata; class Amphibia; order Anura; family Aromobatidae; genus Anomaloglossus; species Anomaloglossus baeobatrachus. The sequence goes on from NC_134357.1 coordinate 91,860,943, forward strand.
CACATTCAGCTTCCACGATGCCGTATCGTACATACTGTACATCAGTCAATAGCATAATATTCTCAGACGCCCCCAGGTCCCTCAGACGCCTCACTACTCCCAAATCATGCAAAAACATTCGTACATTTCTAGGTTGGGCTAGGCTCTGTTCTGTTCATGCTAAAGTCATGGATTTTAAGACTGAGACATGAAGGCTTTGGAAAAACTAGTTTTCAAATGGATTTTTATTGAACCCCAAAATTTACTGCTCTATTATTGCCACCAAAATTAAAAATCTTGAAGGCAATCCCAATGGAGACTTGTACTGCAAGTGTGAAAATAGCTTCAACGCATGAATTAGCCCAGAGTCTGACTACCTAGAGCTGTGTACACACACTAGATAAGGCCGGGGCCACACTGGGACTAATGCGATCCCCTCGCATGACGCTCTGCTTACACTGGCAGTACAGCAGAGCCGAATGTCATGCGAGTGTCCCTGCAACTGAGGTCCGATCATGCAAGTGGACCTCAGCTGCGGGGGGGGGGCGGGCCGGTGCTGCGGAGGGGAGTACTATCGCTGAGGAGAGGGAGGGATTTATCTCCCTCCTCAGTAGCCGGCTATTGCTATTCTCGCCCTACACTCGGTGTACCGCGAGGGCAGTGCGATTTTCTCTCGCCCCATACACTTGAATGGGTGCGAGAGAGAGTCTTGCATTACAATCGCAGCATGCTGCATTTGTTTTCTCGATCCCATTAGGGCTGAGAAAATAATTGCTCATGGGTGCGGACACACAGGCTAATATTAGTCAGAGTGGAATGCGATTTTTTTAATCGCACTCCCCTCTCACCGATTTGGATGGGGATCAGATACACCAGGATGGGAGACATACATGCCTGGAAGATTTCATCAAAATACTGTGCCCAGATGAGGGTAGGATTGGACTTAAAGGGGTATTCATGTCTCATATATTTATGGCATAGCCAGCGAAAATGCCATAAAATGTTTATTAGATCTGGAACTTAATGTAACCAGCATCTGTCTCAAAACATGGGGCACTGGCATGTGCCAGTTTCATTAGAGGTGGTCTGAATTTATTTTCCTCCGTATGAGCATTCTGACCACCTTTATACTAAAAGCAATGTGCAACAGGGCCCCTTCCCCAAGATAGATGTGGGTCGCATTAGTGTGATCTGACTACTATACATGTATGTTAAATTCTGTGGGTATGTCAAATGTATGTGATGGTAGTACCTGTAATACAGAGGAAGTGATGCCTGCATGTCAACCAAGAATTACGTGACCTACACGGATGTGTTCATAGAAGAAACACAAGTAATTAAAACTATATTAGAAAATCCATTGTTATTTAGAGATAGGACATATGAAAAGGGGGTAACTAACAGTGGAAATTCCCTTTAAGGTTAGAATGAAACCCAAAATGCAACTACACAACTGATGTAAGCCTCTGGAGGATCGGTGCACAAGTTACGAGGTGTCTGCAGAAATAGTTATTTTAAGCAGAGCTGGCAAGCAGTGATGCTATCCTGAAAAGCGATTATGTGAGGGCCTTTCCTGTGTATACACTGAAGTAAATATAGATTAGTAACTGAAAAGGAACTTTTACAGCAAAAATGTCTGAATAAAAAAAAAAAAAAAAGTTAAAATTGTTTTTCCAATTACTAAATTTAACCATATAAACAAGAGCTTAAACTATTCTTTTCCTCATGCGTCCAAAGCGACCCGATTGTCCTGGTCAATGATCGCTATTTAACGCGCTATAATAAAAAGTATCACCTCATTAAATTGGTGTTTTCTGTGTTTGGGAGCATAAGAAATATTTTAATCATGCACTTCCAGAACAAAATTATAAAAACAGCCAAAATATTACCACCTCCACAAAATATCTGAATACAAGCACTGCTGGTCTTAAATCATTATATGTTAAATAACCAGTCAAAATTAAAGAAATTTGCTGGGAATAATGGAAACTTTTGAAGCCTGTACATTTTATTGGCGGTAAGGTGGGAGACTGTAAACCCCTAACACATCACCTTCTGTGTGGAATCAGAACTATTCTTATAAACGAGTGCTGAAAAAAAAAAAAAATTGCACTAGACCCATGGGGCATAATGCATAAAAGGTTGTAACGTAACATTAAGATTTGGCACACAAGTCATACAAAACTGTTAAAGTAATGGCAACCCTTCTATTTAAAAATTGGAATTGGCATAAAAAGGCAACCGCACAAAAAACACAGGAAACACACAAAAAGGAAACACACAAAAAAAGGAAACACACAAAAAAAGGAAACAAACAAAAAAAGGAAACACAAAAAAAGGAAAAACACAAAAAAGGGAAAAAAGTGGCAATACACAGAGCGGCGTTGGCAGTGAATTAGTTCATGTATGGAAAACGGTGGCTGTAACTGCGCTCTACGCACTGACTGACAGCTGCTCAGCATTAGAGCCGGCTGTCAGTGCGGGAGGCGCAGATACGGCAGCCACTCTCCATACACGGAGCAGTGACAGAATCCACGTCGGCTAATCCTCCTGGTGGCGTTTCGGTTTCAAAGTTCTTTTCCTCCCAGCAGCAGGGTTCAATGTGCAGGCACTGGGCAGATTCTTAAGACTATTAACCTACAGATTAACCCCTTATGTGGAGGTTAATAGCATTATTTTTTCACGCAACAGGTTCTCTTTAACCAACTACAGTTTTAGATGCATTATTTTCTTTATTTCATTTTACTTTACTCTTTTTTTTCTCTCAGATTGTAAGCGTGCGAGCAGTGCTCTCACTCCCCTTGGTATCTGTTGAATGGGTTTACTCTGATGTAATGTAATGTCTCTATTGTCTGTACAAGTCACCTTTGAATTGTGTTGCGGAATACTAATACGTTGGCACTACAGAAATAAGGCTGTGCGCACTAGTGTGAAGACTATTTTAAAAATTTTGCAAAACGAAAATGAAACCCCTTACATTCGAGGAACAATTGCATTCAAATGACATTAGTATCATCAAATTTGTAAAATATTCAAAAAAGTTCCCCCTCTTTCATTTCAAAATTTAAAAAAAAAACGATTTTTCGTGTTTTAATTTTTTGAAGATTCTGGAATGATTTAGAATATTCAGGAATAATTTAGAAAATCTAGAATAAGAATAATTAGTGAAAAAATGACATTTTTAATTGTTACCCAATAAAAATGTATATTTAACGTTTTCTTTCAAAAAGGAAATTTGTGTGTACTCACCGTAAAATGTCTTCCTTGGAGCCTTTCATTGGGGGACACAGACAGTGGGTATTATGATGTCTCCAGGGAGGCGTGACACTAGATTTGCAAAAGTGTTAGCGCCTCCCCCACAGCATATACCCTAGCTAGGCAGGAAACTAGCTCAGTTTGGTGTAAAAGCAGTAGGAGAAGGACAACCAAAACCACAAGGGTGGGAGCTGTGTCCCCCAATGAAAGGCTCCAAGGAAGACATTTTACGGTGAGTACACAAAAATGTCATTTCCTTTCTCACCTTTTCATTGGGGGACACAGACAGTGGGACGTCCCAAAGCAGTCCCTGGGTGGGAACTGAACTATTAACAGTGTATAACATCAGACTAAGAGCTGACTAACGATTGCAACTGCAGTGAACATATATCAAAACACTTAAAAAAAAAAACGAGCAGTGGCCACTTATAAATGGGCCACTGCCGCCTGAAGGACTTGTCTTCCAAGAGCAGCATCCGCGGAGGCATGCGTATGAACTCTGTAGAATTTTGTAAACGTGTGCACACTGGACCAGGTAGCGGCCTTGCAAAGTTGGGTCACCGAAGCCTGATGGCGGATAGCCCAGGAAGCCCCCACTGCTCGTGTAGAGTGGGCCCGCACCTCGGGTTTTGTAAGCCTCACAGATGGCAGTCCTAATCCATCGAGAAAAATTTGATTTAGAAGCCGGATTGCCCTTTTTGTGTCCTTCTGAGAGGACGAAGAGGGCATCGGACTTGCACAACTGCGCTGTTCTGGAGATGTAGATCCGCAGAGTCCTGACAAGATCTAGAGTGTGAAGGGCTTTTTCAAAAGAGTGGACCGGGAGCGGGCAGAATGACGGCAACACAATGTCCTCGTATAAGTGGAAAGAAGATACGACCTTCGGGAGAAAAGCGGGGGAAGGCCAAAAGGACCACCTTATCATGATGGAAAATCAGGTAAGGTGAGCTACAGGAAAGAGCCGCTAGTTCGGACACTCGCCTGATAGAGGTAATGGCGACTAAAAAGGCAACCTTCCAGGACAGTCGTTGAGAGATTTCTCTCAGAGGTTTGAAGGGAGGAAGCTGAATAGCTCCGACAACCAGATTCAGATCCCAGGGATCTAAGGGGTGGCGATAAGGAGGGACCAAATGCGCCACCCCTTGAAGAAAGGTACAGACCTGAGGGCGAGAAGCCAGCCACTTCTGGAAAAATACTGACAAGGCAGAAACTTGTCCTTTAAAGGGTACTGAGAGCTAGTCCCGAATCCAGACCGTCTTGCAGAAAGGCAAGAACATTAGGGATTGAAAATGTAAGGGGCGACCGATTATGACGGTCACACCAGGAAAGATAGGTCTTCCAGGTCCTGTGGTAGATATTGGCGGAGGAGGGCTTCCAAGCATTAAGCATGGTATGAACTACCTTAGAAGAAAGACCTGATTTTGCTAGAATCAAGGATTCAAGCGCCACGCCGTCAAATGCAGCTGTGCTGTATTCTGGTGGAATATTGGACCTTGTGACAGAAGATCCGGGCGGTCGGGAAGACGCCAGGGAGTGTCGCCGAGCAGTTGGAGAAGCTCTAGGTACCAGGCTCTCCTAGGCCAGTCCGGGGCCACGAGGATCACCGGGATTCCCTCCGCTTTGATTTTCTTGATTACTCTCGGAATGAGAGGAAACGGAGGGAAGATGTAGGGTAGGCGGCACTGCGCGCACGAAAAGACTAGGGCGTCGGAGTCGATCGCTAGCGGGTGTCTCGACCGGGAAATGAAGGGACATATTTTGGCATTCATTCGAGATGCCATGAGGTCCACATCCGGGAGTCCCCAACGAAGAGTGATCTGATGGAACACTTCGTCGTGGAGGGACCATTCCCCTGCCGCTAGATCTTGCCTGCTGAGAAAGTCTGCGGCCCAGTTGTCTACTCCTGGGATATGGACAGCTGAAATAATGGGGATGTGCTTCTCTGCCCAAAGAAGAATCCTGGATACTTCCTTCATCGCTGACTTGCTGCGAGTTCCTCCCCGACGGTTGATGTAAGCCACGGCCGTGGCATTGTCTGACTGGATCCGAACAGGGAGGCCCAATAGTAAGGGTTAAAAATTCTGAAGGGCCAAAAATATGTCTCTGATCTCCAGAACATTAATGTGCAGGGAGCGCTCGGAAGGAGACCAGCGTCCGTGAACAGTGTGGAGGAGAAACACCGCCCCCCAGCTTATCAGGCTGGCATCCGTCGTGACTACTTGCCAGTAGACCGGGCGGAAGGACTTCCCTTGAGATAGGGATGAGGCTTGGGTCCGCCAGACGAGGGAGCTGAGCGCAGACAGATAGGTGGACTGACTGGTCTAGGGAAGCTGGATTCTTGTCCCAGGAGGATAGAAGATCCAGTTGTAGAGGGCGCAGATGGAATTGGGCAAAGGACACGGCTTCTATGACCGTCACCATCTTGCCTAACTCTCTCATTCCATTCCAAAGGGATGTGTGACGGCGAGAGCGGGGGGATTGGGCGGCCTGGATCAGGGAAGACCTCGTTCTCTGGACGAAAAACCCGGGACTGAGCCGTGTGTCTTTCAGCATACCTAAAAAGGTGATGCGCTGATGAGGAATGAGGGATGACTTGTTGAAGTTGATAAGCCACCCTAGCCTTGACAGCGTGTCTAGGCAAATCTGCACGCTTTCTGAGCAAACTTGAAGAGAGCTCCCTTTGACAAGAAGGTCATCCAAATAGGGAACGACCAGGATGCCTCTGGGGTGTAAAATGGACATGACGGCTGCCATGACCTTTGTGAAGACCCGAGGCGCAGTGGCCAGCCCAAAGGGGAGGGCCCTGAATTGGAAATGACGGTGTCCTACGGCAAAGCGAAGGAACCGTTGATGAGAGACACATATGGGAATGTATAAATAAGCATCTTCAACGTCTATGGACGCTAGGAATTCTCCAGGTTCCATGGCGGCTAGTACTGCTCTCAGAGATTCCATTCGGAAAGTTCGAATCCGTACGAATTTGTTTAGCCATTTGAGGTCCAAGATAGGGCGGACAGAACCATCTTTTTTGGGAACGACAAAAAGGTTTGAATAGAAACCTTTGCCGCGCTGTTCCAGGGGCACTGGAATGATAACGTTTGCCTTTTGTAAAGAAGCTATGGCCTGAATTAAGGCTTTGTTTTGAGTCTTGGACTTTGGGAGACGAGAACGCAGAAACCTGGTGGCCGGCAGGGAATGGAAATCGATCTTGTAACCTGAGGTGACGATTTCTCGAACCAAAGCATCGCGAGTGTGGTCTAGCCAGATATTCCGAAAAAGCAGAAGCTGCCCTCCCACAGGAGTCGGATCTGAGGGATACCTGACGTCATGCTGAGGGGGCCTGTACAGAACGAGGTCCTTTGGGTTTAGGTTGCTTGGAGTGGGAACGCCAAGAAGAGCCCCTTGAGGGACCGGATCCTCGATCTGAGCGTTGGGACAATCCTTGGGCCGATGGTTTTTGGGGGGCAGGCCGAAAGGACTGCCTGCGCCAAGGAGATTTTTTTAAAATTCCTGGATACAGGCTGCTTTTGAGGTAGAATGGTACTTTTACCACCCGTCGTCTTAGATATGAGTTTGTCCAGGGATTCTCCAAACAGTGACAGGCCATGGAAGGGGAGTGTGGACAGGGATTTCTTGGAGGCACTGTCCGCATTCCATATTTTTAGCCAAAGGACTCTGCGGGCAAAGACAGCATTGACCGCCGATCGGGCTGACAAACTAGCTGCATCTAGGGAGCCGTGAAGAAAATAGAGGCTAGAGAGAAGAAATCAAGGATCTCAAAAGCCGCCGGGGGAACATTACAAGAGTGAAGCATCCTGCGTATGTTCTTGCTCCACACCCCCATAGCTCTCGCGACCCATGTTAAGGCAAACAGGCAGGGGGCGAAGAGAGGAGCCCGAAGCCTGGAAAATAGATTTCACCGCAGCATCAACTGTGCGGTCGGACGAGTCCTTGAGACGCGTTGTCTGAAAGAGACATGACCGTGTGTTTAGCCAGTCTGGATACTGGCGGATCCACAACGGGGGGTACTGACCAGGGCTTAACCATTTCAGAGGGAAAGGGATAAGCGAATGAAGAGAAGGGTTTTTTATTAAACCTTCTATCAGGGTGATCCCACCGTTTAGATATAATTTGGCGAAAAACCGGATCCTGAGCAAAGGATTTAGGAGGCTTCTTGGCCCGCTTGATTGCCGACTGAGAAGTCGGGTCAGGAGGCTGATCAGAGATCGACAGAGTGATTGACAGCCAAAATTAGTGCGTCTTCTATATGCCTAGACTCAGAAAGGACATCTGAATCAGAGTCAGAGTCTTGGGAATCGTGACTACTAAAAGTCACAGAGCCCGGGTCAGACTGACCATCATCTGAGTCTGAAGAGGCGTAGAGGTAGCAATGGCGCCTTTTGGAAACAGCCTTTTTACATTCTGGAGAAGAGGGACCAGACGAAGCAGGCGGGCTCCTCTGAGGGAGCTGGGCCAGGGGAAGGCTGTGGGAGACTGAGGACAGCTGGGATATCTGAGCGGCAAGGTCATCTAACCTTTTAGACATTAGAAGAGCTCATGCAGGCATTACGTCATCAGACGGGGGTGCTGCCTGGCCGGTGGCCGGAGCAGAATCCAGAGACTGCACGGCATCCTGGTCCGGCAACGGGGTCTGATGTGACACTGTAGAAGGGGCATCGCTGCCCCGGCATAGTGGATAGCTTTGTTAGAAAACGAGCATCCACAGGTGGTACAGGCATAGTACAGGTCCATAGAGGATGCCTGGGAAGCTTTATCACCCTTGCGGTTACGCATGTCAGCAATAGTGTCCTACAGCCCTATAGGGGTAGAGTTATATGAGTGAGGAGCCACTAGCAGTATTCTAAAGTGACTGCGTGACAAAGTGACAAAGCGTCCTTCAATGAACTGTTAACCTCACTCACCAAGACAAAGTGCAAGAACGCAATTAAGTGTTTGAAGGCGCACTGGTTGGTCGAGGAGTCATTGATTGACATTCCCAGATCTAACCAAAATGCTGAACGTGCTGTAAAACTGATGAACTACATGCAAAAATCGAAAAAAAAAAATTTTTGAATCTAAAATTCATAGGAAAAAATAATTTTTAAACACTTCTTTTTCACATATTGTACTTATAATTGTTTTATACCGTATTTGTTAAAAAACAAATAAAAGTTGCTTAGTTATTACTATTATCGTTTCAATAATGCAAAATTGCATGTCCTTTTTTGGGGGGGAAAAATAATTTTTTCCTTATTTCATTTGAATGAAAGGAGGAACTTTTTTTAAAAAAACAAAAAAAAAAAACAATACTTATTCTTAAATTACCCATAAAAGTTCCTCGATTGCACATGGTTTCATAAAAAAAAAAAAAAAAAAATTTTGTCATTACACTAGTGCACAAATGTTGCGTTTTTGCCATGCTTTTTTTCTTGCAGATTTTCAAAAATAAACAAAAACACTGAAGAAAAAAAATAGTGACAAAGGCAAAAACACATGCATTTTTTTGCCACAGGGTTTTTCCTGCCACAACATGCAGAATATCTACCACCAAAATCAGCATATGTGCAAATGTGTGCACATAGCTTTGTTTCCAAACCCATTAAGGCTGCGACTCAAAAAAACACAGTATTAAAAACAATACTCTAATCCAGTCCAAAGCTGTAAAGCTTCTCTTGCCTCGTTGAGTCTAAAGATTTTAGATTAATTCTTAAAAAAAATAAATAAATTAAAAAACAATGTTCAATAAAAGGACAAAAAGGGAAAAAAGTTAATGCGCTCAAGAATTTTCAAGCATGTAAAAGATCATCTTTTCCAAGTGCAAAAATGAAATTAGTTCATGGTGGCTCCATTTCTTTCCTGAAATGTTAAAACACACACACACACACACACACACACACACACACACACACACACACACTTTAAAAATAAACCTTACCTTTCTTTGACTTTGCTCCAATCTTTAGTTTAGACGGCCAAGCGATCTGTGTATTTGTTTCTTCCATAATCTGCAGAAAAAAAGTGAATGCATCATAAGTAATTTAATAGTTCCCCTTTGGTTTCAAGAAAGATTCTCACCACTGCATCTCGAGTTCACAGTCTGGTCAAAATACAGATTTAATGGAACATCTGATTAGACAAACAGCCTTGATCAGACAGTGACCTTTATTTCTACATATTCACCGAGACAGAGGCGCACTAAATTTCAATTATGAATCCACATTGAAAGAGAAGGATGAGCCTTTAGGAGCCATTTCTGAGATGGTCATTGGCTGTATATATATATATATATACACAACTGTAACGTTCCCTCCTCACAGCACTCGCTCAAATTCCCATGATCTTAATGGGAATTCTCACCATAATCAAGGTCCCAAAATAACACTATCTGTATCCAAGTGGTAGAACTGCAATTAAAAGCCGTACGTCATCACACACTGCTAAGAATTTGGTTTATTGCCGTAAGATTTTAAAGATACCAGATAGAGATAGATATATAGATATAGATACATAGTTATAGATATAGAGAGAGAGATCCTAAAATAAGTCAGCTAAAAACAGTGTGCCAGTGAGAGGAGGTACACACGTCTCACCTGCCCAGAGTTAGAGAAGTGAGCAGACACGTTTTAAGCTAAACAACATGACTGATGGACTAGTGAATTGCGCTCCTGGTAACCTAATAAATAAGACACCACACACTGCGTGACATGGATTAAAATTTTGGCCACAGCAGCCCTTTATTTTTTATAAGAAAAACATCAACAAGAAAAAACAAGATTATCGGCCCAGAGATGTGGTTGTTATAAATCCCAGCCCCATATCCCCCTCCGCCGTGTACACCTAGCTCAAGGGGGAATCTGGGTATACCCCTTGATCATTTTCCTTGTGTCCGCTGAGCTCCTCCCCAGGGACCCATCTATTCCACTGTCCACTGAGCTCCTCCCCAGGGACCCATATTCCACTGTCCGCTGAGCTCTGGCCCAGGGACCCCATTAAAAACATAATTCTCCAACCAACAAAGAGGGGGTTTAAACAACCACATCCCGCCAAGACTCGCTCTTGTGACACCTTACAAGAGTGAGTTCCTCCACAACTTAATGGCTCGTTCTACTCCTTCTTGTATTCCCAACATCCATATATCAATGCCAATGTCATTAAGATGTACCTTATCATCTCTCCAAAAATGTTCCTTTGTATTTTCAAGCATCTGGTGACGTATGGCCACCCCTCCATTTTCCAACACAAATTTTGTTATTTTTTTATTAACCTTTATCCTTGTATTATTGATGCGAGCCACTGATCGCGCTGTTCTCCACATTTGTCTAGCTACTATATCCGACCAGACCACCACTGTTTCTGGGTAAGACCTCCATAAATTCAACATATCAAGCTTTATGTTCCTAACTAAATGTCTTGATGTTCTTATTGCTAAATCATTACCACCTAAATGGATAAGTAAGACGTCCGGGGGGCGGTAGAACTCCACATGATACTGGATTTCTTTTAACAGCTGATGCCACTGCATTCCCCTCTTTCCTATCCATGTCACCCGTGCCAAGGAACTGGGCAACCCCAACTGTTTACCATTAGGCCTGACTGCTGCACGTAAGGCCCCCCAAAAAACAAATGAATGTCCCATGATCCAAACCAGGCATTGCTGTTCAGCTAAAACAAAAAACAAAAAACACAATTATCACACAATTGTCTAAATGAAGACACAACTACTATAAGATTGCCAAAATGTACACATATATATATATATACACATGTACGCCATTTATAATAAATGTACCCATATATATACATGTACGCCATTTATAATAAATGTAATCTAATGTAGCTCTTAAATCTGCTCGATTCCCATCTCCCGATTTTTTTAACTATGTCAGGCTCTAAGCCCCATCTAGCAGCTTCTGTGGCTGCTCCTATCCTAAATGAGTGTGAAGTGAATGCGTTTGGAGACTCTCCCAATATTGTCAGGCATTTTTTAAGAACTGCTGTGAATTGAAATTGTGACAATGACTTACAATCCTCATGAATTAGTAATGAACTTTGGATATTTGGCCTTCTTAAGACATAGTTTCTAAAACAGATGACCGGGCAGGCCCTGGAACCGCTTAAAGGAAACAATGTGATCCATTTTCCTCTACCCTGTTGATCAGTTTTTGACTTTGCTAGAAAACATTCCAATCTGTCTGTGTACTGATGCATGTCCTCGGCTTGTAGACCCCGTCTGTCTGTGTACTGATGCATGTCCTCAGCTTGTAGACCCCCTCTGTCTGTGTACTGATGCATGTCCTCAGCTTGTAGACCCCGTCTGTCTGTGTACTGATGCACGTCCTCGGCTTGTAGACCCCCACTTCTGGTGGAGCTACTCGACACTAACTCACTGACTCTAAAAGCTCCAAAGAAGGCCAGTGTGAATGCACAACTAAAAAGTAACACTTCAAACGGACTGCTCCAGACTCGGCCTCGTACACTCAGTATCTGCTGCAATAACTGGAAAGAAATCGGACGCCGTTTATCTCTGGTCTTCTTACAACTTTTCCTGTAACCCTTTAGAGCTTGCTTAACTAAAAAATGCTTTGTGTAATCAGTGAAGTCGTGCAACTTAAACCAAAAAGCTAATCCAGACATTTTACTATCAATACTGGACAATGAAGAACCGTCCACAAAGGCCCTGCTAATGTAAAATAACAACAAGGAAACATTGTCATGTACACTGGCATCATGTGCCACTAGAGCACACAAGTCTTCCCATTCCCTCCATGCTGACTGGTACCTCTGCCATGTGCTTACACCCACAGACCGTTCTATCAGAGCGTATGCGGTGTCACTGGCAGTGACCACAGAAAATCCGGACACTTCTTGCCTTGTACCTCTGCCATCGGGGCTAACGAACGGAATCTGTCCCACTGAAAACGAGACAGAGCATCAGCCACAGAATTGCAAACACCGGGGACATGCACAGCTGTAATCTGACAATTTGACTTTAAACAGCGCAGCACTAGATGACGCAGCAACGTAACAACAGGCCGGGAAGACGCTGATTGTTTGTTGATGACTTCTACAACTCCCAAGTTATCACAATGAAATCTCACTTTTCGGTTTCGGAAAATATTGCACCAAATTTCACAAGCAACCACTATGGGGAACAATTCAAGGAGTACTAAGTTTCGTGTTAACCCATTGTTTCTCCAACTCTCTGGCCACCTATCTGCACACCACTGTCCAGAACAATATGCACCAAAACCAGTTGACCCCGCTGCATCAGTGTGGATGTCTAGATCAAAATTTGAAACCGGTGGTGTGATCCACAATGACCTCCCATTAAACTCCATTAAGAACTGTTCCCATACCGCCAGATCGTCCTTTAATGTTCTAGCCAGCCGCACAAAGTGATGTGGAAAGGTTATGCCTGAGGTAGCTGCAGCTAGGCGCCTACAAAAAACTCTACCCATTGGAATAATGCGACACGCAAAATTCATTTTTCCTAACAGCGATTGTAGATCCTTTAATCTGATCTTACGGTGAGATCTAGCTTCTCTGACTGCCTCCAGCAGATCACTGACCTTGTCATCTGGTAATCTGCACTCCATTGCTTCACTGTCAATTAAAATTCCTAAAAACTTGATAAGTGTAGACGGGCCTTCTGTTTTATATGATGCTAACGGTACTCCAAAACACTTAAAAACCGACTGAATCGCTGCCAATAATGAAGCACAAACAAATGACTTTGGTGGACCAATACATAGGAAATCATCTAGATAATGCAGGACAGAACGCACGCCGGCTTCCTTCTTTACTACCCACTCTAAAAATGTGCTAAATGATTCGAACAAGGAGCATGAGATGGAGCAGCCCATCGGTAAACACAAGTCTACATAAAACCTTCCCTGCCACTGACAACCCAAGAGATGGAAGCTTTCTGGATGGACTGGTAAGAGTCTAAAGGCAGCTTCAATGTCTGTTTTTGCCATTAAAGCTCCTCTGCCGTACTTCTGAACCCATGCAATCGCTGTATCAAATGAAGTATACGAGACTGTGCAAAGTTCCTGATCGATTCCATCATTAACTGAGCTTCCATGAGGGAAGGACAGATGATGGATCAGCCTAAACTTATTGGGTTCCTTCTTTGGGACCACCCCCAATGGAGAGACCCTTAAGTTTTCTATTGGCATTTTGGGGAATGGGCCTGCCATGCGGCCCAGGTCAATTTCTTTGTTTAGTTTTGTGGAGACAATGTGAGAATATGTATAAGCTGAAGCAAGGTTACGAGAACAGGTTAATGGGCCTGAAGTAGATGGGATCTTAAAACCTTCTGAGAAACCCTCCCCCAGCAATTGTGCTGCTTTTCTATCTGGGTACCTGCTTAGATAGCCCACCATCTCCCCGAGTCTAATTGGGGTTTCCCCCTTTTTGGTTAATCTCTGCTGTTGGGGTTTTATTTCGTTTAAAGCATTTTGATAGGCTATGGTTTCCACTACAGAAGGTGCATTCATGTCTGTACCTGCATGTGTTTCCGAATCTGCACTGGCTATCATTGAACTGCCAGCAGCAACCTTTTCTGTTTGCTGCCGACAATCCGATTGCTGATGATCTGCCGACATAGCCCTGAAAGGGCTGATTAACCCCACGTGGCGCTGTCATGAGACGCATCCATAAACTAATATCTTTGTGATCCCAACGAATCCCTTGGCGACCAGCCTTTCGTTGGCGAAACTGCTCATCATAGCGCAGCCATGCTAAACCTCCATACACACGGTGCGCCTCCCCGATAGAATTCATGTAACAAAATAAGGCAGAGCAATGTTCAGGAGTTTTTTGGCCTATTACACTTGCTAATATGGCAAAGGCCTGGAACCAATTGCTAAATGTTTGGGGGATGAGACAATACCGTCTTTCTTGTTCCTCTCTTTGTCTCTCATCAAACCTTACTCTATCCAAGTTATATTTTTCTAAGGGCAATAATGAAAATATTTCCACATATTCGTCGGCCCAAATCTTCTCCCTAACCTCCTGTTTCAAATGAATTCCTAGAGGACCCTCAAAACATACATATAATTCTCCTTTTGCTGCATCAGATAATGTAACCCCTTGTGAAATGACTGCGTCCTCCTGTGTCTCTGGATCAGCACACGACTGACTTACCACCTCCGATGTCCGGCGACCATTCCCGCACCATGCAGCAATAGGAGAAGAAGTTATGGGTAAGCTAGACTGACTCAAAGCCTCCTTAACCCCGGACACTAATTGCTGTACTACTGAATTAAGATCCCATCCTACATTGCCGGGAACTGTACCCCCAACTGCGCCCACTGGACTCATTACAGGTGATTTTACACTAGATATAGGACAAGAAAAAGTGTTCTCACCAATACCTGGCTGCGTCCTAGGTTGACCAGCCGTCCGTGACGTATTAGTTATAGTCTCTACAGCCCCTCCATTATTGAAGTGCTGCGTGCTGCTGCCCTCTAGTGGGGAGTCGTTATCTGTGTCATAGTCATTGTCTGGAATCTCTTCTGAGTCTTGTAGCTGTAGATTTATTGCCTGACTCACATCCTGAGCCGGCCGATGAAGTCCTTGTCTGGTTAAAGTACTTTTGCGCAGTTGTCTTTTTGGATTCCTACCACTCCTCGTGTAATGAGAACCCGGATCCGGAAATGTTGTGTGTCCTAAGCCCATCCCCCCGTGTTGGTTCATTTCCTGGGGTAAGGCCGTATGATGTCCTCTAGAATGATACAAAGTTTGTTGAGGAAGTTCTAAGGATTCATGGTGGGCTGTGGTCACGTCAGTTGTAGCTTGTGTGGCTGCTTCTCTGGCTGGCACCTCAGTAGAGCTGGACTTTCTCCTTGCACTTCTTGGTGTCTCTCTGGTTAGATGGTCGGGCTCTTTTCTCTGTCCTTTGTTATTCTTGTACTGTAGTTTCCTTCCTGGTTTGTAAGAAGGATCAGAGGCCGTACAACTGCTGGTTCAGTCTTTGAGTCCAGGACAAAGGAATGACACCTTAACATGGGACCTATCTCTTATATGGCCCCTGCCCCCCGTCTCTCCTCCTGCTCACTCACCCCCCCCCCCACCGCATTCCTTAGGTAAAACCCCCATCCCTTACTCCTTAACCCTTTCCTGGATCTATCACTGCCTCAGTCATGTACGTTACGGCTATCTGCCTTCACTCTGCTAGAAGCACGTAGGCAAAAATGATCGTTTTACTATACCCAATTTTTTTTCTCCTTTGTCATAATAACGGACATCAATCCAAAAATAGTTTTCTATCCTTCTGGCAGAAATTTTCATAATGATTGCTTGTGGCACATTGCCCAAAAAATTACAAAAACAGAGCTTATCTACTTGGAAATGGTCCTCCATCCAAAGATGCATCAAGGCGGCCTTCTTATACTAACCCTGCTCTGTAATTAGAGTATGTACGCTCAAGCACATATCTGGTTTCTGGACCTCTTGACGAACGTCAAGTTTAGTATCTAGTCTTAACGCAGGTTTTAGTCTGGGCTCAAACAACTACCAGTAGGTAGACCCAGACTCCTCCTCTGCTCCAAAACATTGTTTGGTTTAGGTGCAGAAATGTCCTAGTACTGGTAAACTGAATGATACCGCTTTTGCATGTACTACTTTAACCTTTATTTGCCTAAACCTAGACAGAGGTAGAATTTAAGAAATCCTAAATCAGTGGTTCCCAAACTACAGGTCCTCATGGCCTCAACATGTCATGTTTTTAGGATTTCCTTAGCATTGAACAGGTGATGGAATAATTTTCAAGGCATCACCTGTGAATACTAAAGAGATCCTGAAAACATTAACTGGTGGGGACCACGAGGACTGGAGTTTGGGAAATATTAGCCTAAACCATATTCATGGTCCGCATTATATTTTTACTGTGTGTTCATTATCCACATTGTCTTGCTAGGTTGAAGTGACCTTATGGGATGTCCTCCTTCAGTTCTTGCAATACATGCATGGCCAACCCTGGATTCCCCTTTGAGGTAACCAGATTGTTCTGTTACTGGAAGACAGGTGGTGGCTGGAAGGAAGCTGGACTCTCAAAACATTGGAGGAGGAGGGATGGCACCGATCGCTAATCTTTGCTCTCGACTTGTGGCTCATAGGATTTGGGAAACCACAAAACCCACAAACTTCCCCGCAAACTTTTTTGATGTGCTGTACTCTTTCCGCATATGGTAGAAGAAAATAAAACTTGTGTCTTTTCAAATAAAATATACAGCGATCGACAAATCGAAGTCTCATTCGGCCATTAATTTTGAACATTCCCATATAGGGCACCCCAAAAAGGGACTGACACCAGCTAGTGTTTCTCGTGGTTTGGATGTAGATACTTTAAAGACTTTTTAAATGTAGCCAAAAACTGCAATCCCATAGATCTCTACTGTCTATGTAGGAATTAATGTTAGTAAAATTACACAATAGTCATGTTGCATATCACACTAAAAAAAGCCAAAAAAAGAGTCAGCTTCTTGGAAGCTACAGGACTGAGAAATTTAGAGGGTGTAGTAAGCTGGTGCCGAGAACCTGTCAGCCTGGCACTCAGAAGAACCACTGATAAAACCTGAGACATCTCTCAGCATCTTTCAATTAGGTGCAGAAATGCCAAGTCATTTAATTTAATTGATAAAATGGGAAAAACAAACCTGCAAGCTGATAACATAACTTCACACAGGAATGGCTGATACATTACTGAGAATTGCACAATACAATCCATGCATAATATGAAATTCCTTTTACCAATAAAACAATCAGCCAGTTAGTAAAAAAAAAAAAAAAAAAAACAATATTATGGAATTGTGAAACTATCAGACATTTTTGGTATGTTTTTAGATTTCTTTTTGTAGTTTTAAGCAAGTAGTGACCACATCGGTTTTACAGGGATGGGAGTCCCTGTCACCCCTGCAACAGGATGATTCTACGTTGCCAATGGGTAGTCTTCAGTGTGGGGAAAAAAAAAAGTCCAGATTTGTCAGAAACTTATTTTACTCTATACACAAGACCAGTGTTTTAAGATGGAATATATAGTTTCTTGAGGACCTCAAAACAGCCCAATATGCATATTTTTGGGTCTATATTTAATAAAAATTATAAAGATGGACACTAGCGCTCCCTCAAGGAATGGGAAAGGGGCTATACTTAACTCTGGGGGTATGGAGGCGATACCGGGGGGGGGGGGGGGGGGGGGGTGACGACACAGGACTGAAAATATCAGTTAATCTATAAAAAGGGGGGGAGGAAGGGAATGGAAGCTGCAGGCAGTTGGCAGGGTCCGCGTAAACCGGTCTAAAAGAAGAAATAAATGAAAAACTACCGTGCTAACTGGATGAGTGGGAAAAGGGAGTGACTGGGTAGACCTAAATTTAGGTCTACCCATTCACTCACTTTTCCCACTCATCCAGTTAGCGCAGTAGTTTTTCATTTATATTTAATAAAAGCTAGAAATATTTAAGGGTCATCAAAACCTTTTCCCCAAAACAATATACTTCAGGAAAACACATCAAATTTTTCAATTAAGCATCACATCTTAAGCTACATTCAGACATCTGCATGGCACATATGTGTTTTATCAACTTTAATGGATACAGCGCATGCTCAATCTATGTTGCTAATCTATAATGCAATACTATGAAACACACAGAAACATGGCCTTTCTTTATGGCAGCACGGACAACAAAGGCAAACAAGACTAGGAAGTCAATGAAAACTCAACGTACAGAACACAGATGGCATTCGTATGCTGTACGTGTTTAAAGGGAATCTGTCAGGAGGTTTTTGCTATGTATTATTACTGGACTACATTACTTTGTGCCTAGTAGTTTGTCACCAATCTGATTAACAGCTCACAGTCAATAGAACTTGAACATAGAGAGCCTGGTGTGGGCGGCGGCAGCTTTCTCAGCTCCGAAGCATTGCTAAATCTAAAAATTGTCAGTTTACTGGGTGCGGTGGTTCTAAAGCTGGGTTAACACATCGTGACAGCGACATCGCTGTTACGTCACCATTTTCTGTGACGCAACAGCAACCTTGTAAGTTATGATCGCTGCTTAGCTGTCAAACACAGCAGATGCAGCAGCGATCATAACGACACGCGCCGCTGTGCTACATGTGCAGAGAGCAGGGAGCCGCGCACGCTGCTTAGCGCTGGCTCCCTGCTCTCCTAGCTACAGTACACAGTTAATTATCCGATGTGTACTGCAGCTACATGTGCAGGGAGCAGGGAGCCGGCACTGGCAGCTAGAGCGGCGGACGCTGGTAACGAAGGTAAATATCGGGTAACCAGGGAAAGGTCTTCCCTTGGTTACCCGATATTTACCCTGGTTACAGCCTACCGCAGCTGCCAGATGCCGGCTCCTGCTCCCTGTTCGCTTCATTTCGTCGCTCTCTCGCTGTCTCACACAGCGATGTGTGCGTCACAGCGGGAGAGCAACGACCAAAAAAATGAAGCTGGACATTCAGCAACGACCAGCGACCTCACAGCAGGGGCCAGGTCGTTGCTGGATGTCACACACAGCGACAGGACGTCGCTGCAACGTCACAGAAAATGGTGACGTAGCAGCGACGTCGCTGTCGTCGTCGCTGTGTGTGACACCACCCTAAATGACACATCGTTAGACTTAGGGTCTACATTATGCTTAAGCTGCTCTCAGTTGAGGTAGCAAAAACCTGCTGACAGATTCCCTTTAACACTGCTGCAAAGTATAGAAGTTTTAACATATGACAGATTGTAAAAACTGACACACGGACCGTATACAGACAACAGTCATGAAAGACCAGTACCATTAATCATGTACATGTTTCAATAGAGATAAGTGATTGATGCAAACGTCACTACATTTAAGAGTTCTGTCCAAGTTCCATATTAACCCCTTCATGACCGGCCGATTTTTCGCTTTCCTTTTTTTTTTTCGCCATTCTTTTTCTGAGAGACGCAACTTATTTTTCAGTCAATATGGTCATGTGAGGGCTCATTTTTTGCGGAACGAGCTGTACTTTTAAATGAAACCATCAGTTTTACCATATAGCGTACTGGCAAAACGGCAAAAAAAATTCCAAATGCAGAAAAATTGCAAAAAAAGTGCGATAGCACTATTGTTTTTGAGATATTTTATTCACTGTGTTCACTATATGGTAAAACTGATGTGTGGGTGTGATGCCTCAGGTCAGTGCGAGTTCGTAGACACCAAACATGTATATGTTTACTTTTATATAAGGTGTTAAAAAAAAAAAAAAAAAAAAAAAAAAAAAATCGGAAGTTTGTCCGAAAAGTGGCGCATGTTTTACGCCATATTCCGTGACCCGTAGCATTCGCATTTTTCGGGATCTATGGCTCAGTGACTGCTTTTTTTTCCGTCTTGAGCTGACGTTTTTAACGGTACCATTTTTGCGCACATGCTACGTTTTGATAGCCTCATTGCATTTTGCGCAAAAGATGTGGCGACAAAAAAAATGTCGTTTTGGCGTTTGGAATTTTTTTGCCGCTACGCCGTATACTGACTAGATTAATTGATTTTATATTTTGATAGATCGGGCGTTTCTGAATGCGGCAATACCAAATGTGTGTATATTTTTTATTTTTTTAACCCTTTAATTTTCAATGTTTCAATGGGGTGAATGGGGGATGATTTGAACTTTAATGTTTTTTTGTTTTTTTTTAATTTTTTTAAAACTTTTTTATTTTACTAGTCCCCCTAGGGGGCTATTGAGATCAGCAGTCTGATCGCACTGCACTATCTGCTGATCACAGCTATACAGCTGTAAACAGCAGATACGCTAACTTTCTTTTTCACTGTGCCACGGGCACAGCGAAAGTGAAAGCAATTCATGTTTAGCACAGGAGTCATCACATGACCCTGTGCTACCATGACAACTACCGGAAGTCATGTGATCGCGTCACGTGACTTCCAGTATCGGGCGGTAAGTAAAAGTTTACCGCGATCGCGCTTATAATGGCGCTGTCACATATTGACAGCGCCATTTAAGGGGTTAAACGGCACGAGCAGATAACGATTCTGCTCGTGCCTAGCAGGCACACATCTCAGCTGTTAAAATCAGCTGAGATGTGCACCGATCGCAGCATGCTGTCGACGGCAGACCGCGGGCAGTAACGTTATGACCGCTAGGACGTAAATTTTACGGCCCGCGGTCGTTAAGGGGTTAAGCAATTTTTTGGAGTGAATTACAATCAGAAAACTATAATACAAAGATCAAAGTATTTGGGACTCCACAAAACTCAATACAATTAGTGGAAGAGGGGGGTGTTTGAGGGCATGGCTGCGCCAGCCAAATTAAATCATAAGTTACGACACTTCAATGGCATAAATTACACAGAAATGTTACTTCAGTCGACTGGATAACCATTCCTGGTTAGGCAGACGCCAACGAGAAGACTGGCTACGTTCATTAAGTGGAGTGCAACACTTAATGAATTCAGGTCGTTTTACCCCTTCATTAACGCTGCTGTATGTCATAATTAATTGGGCCTAAAATGTGTATTTGTGCTAAAGTGTCATTTTGGCCACAGTCTGGCAAAAGACATAAAAGAAACAAAAATAAAATTATGGAAAGCTTAGTAGAATATCCCATCCTGTGTGGTCCAGAAGTAATTAAGAAATAAAAAAAGGCTATAAAGTCAAATGTACATTTTAACGAGTGGAAACCTTTGGGTGATGGATGACCGTATGTACACTGCTCAACAAACAAAAAGGATGTTCTATAGCTTTTCATGCCAGATTGATTAATACATGCCATTGTAGTCTATAAGTGTCAGAGCCGCTAAATAGATGCACAACAATGGTATCAATCACCTGTAGGACATAATGGCAAGCGTTAAATGGAACTAATATGCGAGTCTATGGGGTGATGCAAGTAAATTTTACGCATTTGATACAGACTAATCTATAAGTCAGGAGTGTATACATGTAAAGGAGGTCATAAAATGTGATGTAAAAACGAGCATATCATCACCTTCAAAAACAGCAGAATTCTACAGTCCACAGGGTTCAGCACAAAGTCAGTTTTCTCAAAGCACAACTCTGCCAAGCCAAGGCTTAGCAACAAATCCTAATATAAAGTGAGAAACCAACATATTTAACAGTGGGATATACAGCAAAAGGAGGGGATAACCAAATTAAGGTCATAACACCGCGGCCATAAAAAATAAAAATTAAAAGTAAAAATGCCGCGTGTGAACATAGCCTCATGTATATTACCTTGTAAGTGAAATTGCATTCTTTTTACTAGTACGGGCTCATTGAAACTTTAAACGCATCCAATTGTGAAAATTATTAAAATTATTCCAAGATCTATTGATCACAATTAACTTTAAAATTAACTTGTTTGTGGGTAAACCCTTTAAAGATGGAAATTCCTTCCTTGACAAAGTGAATGATTTGCAATTTAAAAACAAATTTAGAATTTAAAAACGAATTTAGAAAATGTATGCATAAGGACGTTTTTTGATTTTTTTTATTCCTGGAAAACCCCTTTCATTATATTATACATGGATATTTGAGAGTCTTCTAGCTTGGTAGGATTGCCTTTGATTCAGTTCCTTGTCAGGAGGTTTAGTAGAGAAAGCTGGGTGGTCCTGAATCGAACAAGTAATTCATCAAACAACTTAGAGAATCAAAAACTTATAAAGAAAATAAAATAAACCTAAGAAATCTAAAACTTGTTAAACATATTTGCATACTATTCTAGAGCCATAAAAAGTTTAGGCAAAACTTTTTACACGAGAACAGATCCAACAACATAATGAAGACCAGAATTAGCAAAACTGAAAAATGGAAGAGGAAATAAAATAAAATTAAGATAGTAAAATGTTCTTAACCCCTTAGTGACTGAGCTAATTTTCACCTTAATGACCAGACCAAATTTTTCAATTCTGATCAGTGTCACTTCATGAGGTTATAACTCTGGAACGCTTCAACGGATCCCGGTGATTCTGAGAATGTTTTTTCTTCACATATTGGACTTCATGTTAGTACCAAATTTAGGACAATATTTTTGCGTTTATTTGTGAAAAAAAATTTAATTTTGGCAAAAAGTTTGAAAATTTTGCAATTTTCAACTTTTGAATTTTTATACCGTTAAACCAGAGATTTCTGTGACACAAAATAGTTAATAAATAACATTTCCGCAAGTCTAATTTACATAAGCACAATTTTCGAAACATTTTTTTGTTAGGAAGTTAGAAAAGTTCAAAGTTTATCAGCGATTTCTCATTTTTACATCAAAATTTACAAAACCATTTTTTTTAGGGACCACATCATATTTGAAGTGACTTTGAGAGACCTAGATGACAGAAAATGCCCAAAAGTGACACCATTCTAAAAACTGCACCCCTCAAAGTACTCAAAACCACATTCAAGAAGTTTAACCCTTCAGGTGCTTCACAAACAAAAGCAATGTGGAATGAAAAAAAAGCAAAAATTAAATTTTACCTAAAAATGTTGCTCTAACCCAAATTTATTCACTTTTAGAAGAAATAACAACAAAATGGATCCACTTGTTCCCCACTTTCTTATGAACGCACAGATACCCCACATGTGGTCAGAAACCTCTGTTTGGACAAATGGGAGGGCTCGGAACAGAAGGAGCAATATTTGAATTTTGGAAAGCAAATTTGGCTGAAATAGATTGCGGGCACCATGTTGCATTTACAGGTCCGCTAAGGTACCTAAACAGAAGAAACCCCTCACAAGTGACGCCATTTTGGAAACTAGACCCCTCAAGGAATTTATCTAGATGTTTGGTGAGTACCCTGAACCCCCAGGTGCTTCACAGAATTTTATAACTTTGAGCCATGAAAATAAAAAAATAAAATTACCACAAAATTGTTATTTCAACCAGGTAGCTTTTTTTTTTCCACAAGGATAAAAGGAAAGAAAATCACCATGAAATGTATTGTGCAGTTTCTCCTGAGTTTGGCGATACCTTATATGTGGTGGAAATCAACTCTTTGGGCAAACGGCGGGGCTCCGAAGGGAAGGAGTGCCATTTGACTGCAAAATTGTCTGCAATCAATAGCGGATGCCATGTTGCATTAGGAGAGCCCCTGAGGTGCCTAAACAGTGAAGCTCCTCAACATGTGGCCACATTTTGGAAAATAGACCCCACAAGGAATTTATCTAGATGTTTGGTGAGTACCCTGAACCCCCAGGTGCTTCACAGAAGTTTATAATGTTGAGCTGTGAAAATAAAAAAAATAAATTTTTACCACAAAATTGTTACTTCAACCAGGTAGCTTTTTTTTTTTTTTACAAGTGTAAAAGGAAAAAATTCAGCATAAGATTTATTGTGCAATTTCTCCTGAGTATGCTGATACCTTATGTGTGATGAAAATCAACTGTTTGGGTACACAGCAGGGCTCGGAAAGGAAGGAGCGCCATTTGACTGCACAATTGGCTGGAATCATTAGCGGACGCTATGTTGCATTTGGAAAGCCCCTAAGGTGCCTAAACAGTGGAGGTTCCCCACAAGTGACCCCATTGTGGAAACAAGACACCTCAAAGGCTTTTATCTAGGTGTATAGTGAGCAGTTTGAATCCAAGAGTACTTCACAGAATTTGATAAGCTTAGGTTGCCATATTGAAAATTTTTATTTTTTTCACAAAAATGTTGCTTTAGCATCAAATTTCTTACTTTTTCAAGAGGCAACAACAAACCGTGGACCAAACAGGTTGTTATCCAATGTCTTATGAGCACAGAGATACCCCACATGTGGCCAAAAACCTCTGTTTGGATAAATGGGAGGGCTTGGAATGGAAGGAGCACCATTTGAATTCTGGAAAAGTTGAAATAAATTGCGGGCACCATGTCACATTTGCAGGGCCCCTTGGGTACCTATACAGCAGAAACCCCCCACAAGTGACCCAGTTTTGGAAACTGTATTTTATTCAGGAGTATAGTAAGCATTTTGAATCCACAGGTACTTCACAAAAATGTTGCTGTAGCAACAAATCTCACTTTTAGGCTATGTGGCCATGATCCAGCGACACGGCGTCTAGTACATAGTGTCAGCATTCCTGCAGAGATGTGAGTATTGTCCACGGGGAATGTAGCTGCCCATGCCCACAATTTGGGTTCAGGCTGCTGTGGAGCTCTATGCTACCTGCAGAGAACACTCATCTACGCAGCATAAATTGACATGCTGAGGCTCGGGAAGCTGCACCACAGGTCAGTGTATGCTGCGGAGAAGAGAAGCACAGTGGGCACAGGATTTCTAAAAATCCTTCCACTGTGCTTCTACTGCACAATGCAGCGTTATGGATGCAGGGAAAACACTCTGCGCCCAAAACGCTGCAAACCCAGATTGTGGGCGCATAGCCTAAAATGCTACAACGGATGAATGGATAGATGTCAAACAAATATAACCTCCCACCCCCTGCATATTCTAAGCTGGCGCCCTTTAGTGCCTTCCATTGGGCACTAAAGGGTGCCTAGCCTTTTATTTAGCCCCCCCCATAAAAATTAATAAATAAAATAAACGACGTGGGGTCCCCCCTATTTTTGATAGCCAGCTAGGGTAAAGCAGACAGCTGTAGCCTGCAAACCACAGCTGAAAGCTTCACCTTATCTGGTGATCAATTTGGAGGGCTCCAATCGCGGGAGTGATCGCGGGGACGGAGCAGCAGCCAGGTAATGGGGAAGACCGGGGGCAGACGGGGGGGTGACGGCGGGAGACCTGGCGGGACCTGGGGGCAACTTTTCTGTCGCATGTGACATGTCATATGCGGCAGAAAGAGCAGGATGAATGCGGCCACGCGCTACTGTGCGCTGCGCGTCGCCATCTTGCATGCTCCGGAGGGGGAAGGGGGGCGGCTCTGGAGAATCGGAGGGGGCTACGGGGGACCAGAGACCTCCGGTGTCCCGGAGGAGGGGTCAGGGGGAAGACATTTCCCTGCGATCTGACATGTATGATCATTTCAGATCGGAAGGAAATGAATGCAGAGCCGTCGGCGGCAGTTTTCGGCGCGCGTCGGCGCCATTTTGGATGGTCCGGAGGGGGTGGAGGGTTGATTTCTCTGGTACCGGGGGGCTTTGGGGGCACTAGGGGCTTATATTTCTTTACCATTGACATGTTTGATCATGTCAGATGAGAAAGAAATCAGTATTATTTGCAATTTTTTTTTTTTTTTTTAATGTGATTGGCGGTATTTGATGTATACCGGCGATCACATTATGGGGGTCCAAAAAAAAACAAACCCCGATTCATAATCTTGAGGGTCTCAGCTACCTCCGGTAGCTGAAACCCCCGAGATTTTCCGTCACTGGGGGGCGCTACAAGCTTTTTCCGGCCTGACGTCTCAAAGCGTCGGAACAGAATAAGTACCCTGTTTTTCCGACGTATTGAGACGTTAGGCCGTCACTATGGGGTTAATTACTATTAGGGCTCATGCACACGTTGCATAATTGCATGCATTTACACTGCGTATTGCACTGCAGCGTAAATGCATGCGTCCTGCTTCCCCAGCAATCTATGAAGATTGTGCATGAGACCTGCGCCCAACGCTTTTGTCAACGCAGCGATTTGGATGCTAAAATTTTTACCCAAATCTGTGCGTTCATAAAATGAGCATGTCAATTAATTAGTGCGCTTTGGATGCAGCTCCCACTCTGTCTATGGTGGGGGAAGGAGCCATAGCGCATGAAATCGGCTTTTTTTTCTTCTGAAACACTGCATTCATTATGCAGTGTTTCTGCAGCTATTTGAAGCGCACATGTGCTGTCAAATCGCTGCAGAATATTCAGCATTTACGTGTGAACAAGCCCTTAGAACGCCAACGGACACGTCTGCGCGGATGAGAGCGTCAGTGAATCAGCGCTATCATTTTTTTGCTGATATGACAAATGTGCCTGTAAAATGAAAGCATGTGCTGATCATATTCCTGCCAGTATCCTTGTAAAAATTAGAACTAACCACTAGAATGGCTGATAAATGCATTGCACATTTGGGCTACTTGCCTGCAACACTGCAAAAATTCTCTAAAGAAATTCAGCATTTTAAATTTGTGTGTGTTTTTACAAACTCGAGTGTGGGTCTTTCTGACTTTCTGATGCAAAACAGTCTCTTGCCAACACAGTTCCTATTAGGTACATTATGTCATATGGACATCATATAGACAAGTCCCCTGGTATGGATTTTTCCGTGACCTCGTGCAAAGTGCATATAATATGTATAAACTAAGGTCAAGAGTAAAACTACGCTTTTCCAGTAGTGGCCACTTTTAGGGGAAATGAGAAAGCGGATGGTAACGTTACAATTGAACTTCAAAATTACTGCAACAGTAAATGTCAGTATTAATTATGCATCCATTCCTTTTATGTAGATTGTTACATAAACTAGAAGATTAGCATTGAAATACTACACTAATGTGTGACCCAAAAATCCAATAACTAATACAGCAAGTAAACCAAATAAAAATAAAAACACCTCTTGTTTTTGCTTTAATTTTTCATGAGCTGAACTGAAGGATCTAAGACTTTATCCATGTACACAAAAGGCCCTTTTCTCTCAAATATGGTTCATAATTTGACTCTGTGTTAGGGTATGTGGCCACGATCAGGACTCACAGTCTCCTCCGCAGGAGACTATTAGCTGCTCATGCCCACAATCAGGGTTCGGTGCGCTGCGGTCTTTCGCTTGTGTTCTCCCCAAGGAGGACACATGCGAATCCGCAGCAAACAATTGACATGCTGCGGCTTTTTTAAGCCGCACCTCAGGTCAGTGTTTGCTGCGGAAAATACAAGCACAGAGGGCATGGGATTTCCAGAAATCCCATCCACTATGCTTCTACTGTACACCACAGCATTTTGGATGCAGTGAAAAACAGGCTACATCTAAAACACTGCAAACCCTGATCGTGGGCACACATACTATGTGAACACTTTGCAAGATATAAACTATCCACATCACAGGTGTGGTATATCAAGATGCTGATTAGACAGCATGATTATTGCATAAGTGCCTTAGGCTGGTCACAATAAAAGGCCAGTCTAAAATGTGCAGTATTACACTATTGAAGGGGGCTGGAAGAAAACCAGTTCGTATCTGGTGTGACCACTATTTTTTTGTCTGCCCTGTACAGTGAAAACTGGGATTCATCCATGAAGAGAACACCTCTCACATAAAACGCCATCAAATTTGAGCATTTGCCCACTAATGATGGTTTCGACAAAAAAACTGCAGTCAGGTGGAGACCCTGATGAAGACCATGAGCAGCAGATGAACTTCCCTCAGATGTTTCGGACAGCAGCTGTCTGGTGGCCGGTCTCTCATGATCTTTGAAATTAAGATGCTGGATGTGGAGGTCCTTGGCTGCTGTAGTTACTCGGGGTCTGCAGTTGCAAGGCCGGTTGGATGTACTGCCAAATTCTCTGAAACGCCTTTCAATGCGGCTTAAGCTAGAGAAATGAACATTCAATTCATGGGCAACAGCGCTTGTGGGCATTCCTGCAGTCAGCATGCCAATTGCACGCTCCATCAAAACTTGGTGACATCTGTGGATTTGTGCTGCGTGATTAAACTGCACATTTTAGAGTAGACCTTTATTGTGGCCAGCCTAAGCCACACCTATGCAATAATCGGGCTGTCTAATAAGCATTTTGATATGCCACACCTGTGAGGTGGATGGATTTCGGCAAAGGAGAAGTCATCACTAACACAAATTTAGACAAATCTGTAAACTATGTGAAAAAAATGCTTTTTGTGTACATAGAAGTTAGTTTGAGGTTGGCAAATAAAAAATGGGAACAAGAACAAAAGTGTTGAGTTTATATTTTTGTTCAGTATAGTACCTGGACTAATGCACACTATGGACTCATCAACTGAATGAACATTATGAAGATGGGCATTCATTAGCAATACTGCTCAACCAAAACGATCTCTGTTGCTTGTTCTTAACATAACGCACAACCACCCATATATGCTTGATATCACAAATTGCAGTGACAAGCTTTGAACAGGGTCCATCAGACCCAGACGGCAGGGATGAAAATCTGGATGGTTGAAGCTGGAAAGTCAGAGTATAAACAATTACAGTATTTATCGGAGCGGAGCGCAGAACACCACCGCCGCTGCTCTCCAGATGTTTTACCAGTAATTCTTTGGGCTGGAGACCAATTTCTCTTCCAGAAAACTAATTGTCTGAAGCACTTATCTTTGCTTAGCAACAACTGGCATTCCTGGAAGGGGATTTGCATGTCCAAAACCTGCCAGTATGCCAATGTGTTTTTGATAGAACATGCGTATTATATTTCCAATGCACATGGGATTTAATTTGTTATCACTTATGGAATTTCATTTGTTTATTCTGCACATGTGAATCTACGCTATTTACCTGAAACTGACCCAAGTCTGTACATAGAAAGGAACTAATAATGTATTGGCCACAGGATAGATTATAAAATTATCTAAAGGAATCACTGTCAGTTATCCAGATGAAGGCTAAAAAAACAAAACCCGTGTAAATTTAGAAAGTAGTCAGTGGTTAAGATCCAATATTGCTCCAATGTGCCCTTAATGTCTGCCTTCGACCCAATTTGGCAGGTTATCAAGTTTACTTTTGTCTCCTTAGGCCGGAGTCACACTTACAAGTGCTTCGCATGTACCGTAACTCACGCGAGTCTCATTGAATCACCCACCACGGCTGCACACTCTCCGGACAGGACTGTCTCAGCTGCATAGAGATATATGCAACCAACCCGCTCCTGTTAGGCGAGTGTGCGACCGTACCGGATGATTCAATGAGAGACTCAGGCGAGTTACACGCGAGACCGACACTCGCAAGTGTGACTCTGGCCTTGGGCAGAGAATCCAAGACAGATTACGGCTATGTGTCCACGCTGCGGAAAATGCGCGGATTTTGCCGCGGATTTCTTGCGGAAAAGCCGCGGTATTTTCCGAAAATCTGCAGCAGCGGCACTTCCCAGCCATGACCATTGAGGAAGGATTCTCCAGTCGTGCTGTATGTGTGTTACCCACCAATACCATCTGTAAATAATACACGAACTGCATGTGACTTGGTTTAAAATTGGCCACAGCAGCCTTTATTACCTATTATTTACATACTAACACAAGGGGGCGCCGTCCAACGGGCGACCCCAACAAATAACAATAGGTAACACAGTAACCAATACAGTAAATATACAACCCTGGGTAGGCCCAGTCCAGGAACCACTTCTCACTCCAGTATCCCTGGCCGCAACACACTGACCCAGAGATGAGGTATTAATCACCTACGGATTAACCCCCCAACTTTGCAGAACCCCGTGCCTGCAACATCCCGGAACCTGGAGCCACCATACCAAGATGGTGTCTCTCTGTCCAGTTACCATTGCCTTCAACCGCCTCTGGACCAGACCTACCCCCCGCTGCTGTGACAAAGAAACAACCCAGACAAAATTCCCCTCGGTATTAAACACAAGGGAGGGTGGGCGGGGATCGTTCCATATCCGGAAGTCAAGAGAGAGGGGGGTAAGTCAAGGTCCTTTACTTACACCCCTCAACTGTCCCACCTCTTCCTCCAGGGAACTCCTCCTACCCACCAATCCCTCTATTCTGCCTTATAAACAAACCATTCCTGTTTCCATTAACCCCATCACTCCTTCCCTTCCCTCTAGTCATGTCGCCCCTCCACCCTATGGGTTCCATGGCTTTCTTGACCATTGAGGAAGGATTCTCCAGTCGTGCTGTATGTGTGTTACCCACCAATACCATCTGTAAATAATACACGAACTGCATGTGACTTGGTTTAAAATTGGCCACAGCAGCCTTTATTACCTATTATTTACATACTAACACAAGGGGGCGCCGTCCAACGGGCGACCCCAACAAATAACAATAGGTAACACAGTAACCAATACAGTAAATATACAACCCTGGGTAGGCCCAGTCCAGGAACCACTTCTCACTCCAGTATCCCTGGCCGCAACACACCGACCCAGAGATGAGGTATCACCTACGGATTAACCCCCCAACTTTGCAGAACCCCGTGCCTGCAACATCCCGGAACCTGGAGCCACCATACCAAGATGGTGTCTCTCTGTCCAGTTACCATTGCCTTCAACCGCCTCTGGACCAGACCTACCCCCCGCCACAGGACAGGGCACGTGACTCCTTACGTGGCCTGGACACGCCACACACCAAAAGCTTGTACCACACCTCCACGCAATCACAGCGTCCACAAAACAGCACCAAGAACGTTAAGATGCACCCCCATCGCATCTCCAAAACCACCAGTTCAGCGTCACCAACTTTGGCGCCGCCCCCAATAAGGCTCGATTGATACTGCCTACCGCACGAGCCCCACGCCATTCCAACCTGGTCACACTATCAAAACTACCCCACGCTTAAGCCCGGGTATGTCTTCCACAATGCAACGAACCAACAACAATTTTTTTTTTTTTTTTTTTTTTAAACATTCACAAATAACTTCTCGAGGTACCAAATCGCTGCCTCCCACTTACTGGACCAGTACCATCGACCCGTCCAGACCCAACTGGCAAAATTCGGGCGAGCCTCAGACCCCCGAGGCCCCGAGAACCAACGAATGCCCAAATATCCAAATGAGGCACACCCTCACCACAAAACCCAGAGGTTATAAACCCACAGATAACACCAACCTGTTACACCAACCCATTCCACTCCCAAAATTACTCAAACGCCCCCATTGGCCTTAACCCGATAACAACTGAGGCCAAACGTAACGCCGACAAACGAGAGGACTCCCACCTCCCAATACTTTTCACAACCCCTTTTCTGAGACCACCGAGGGGCCTCCGTGGCAGCCCAATCCAGAAGGAATACGACCCGTAGTATTCCGGGCGCCCACCCCCGCCACTTGCAATCAAGTCTGCAGCACTGCCACAAAATGGTACCTTAACTAACGTGACACAACAATAACCCTGGGCGTCCTCATAACATAATTCCGCACCCGGGACCGCATACAACAACACCAACCTTCACCATCCGCCTAACCTGATTCAGTGAGCGACGAAGCCGGCGCTCAACCCACTGCACCACCGCGGACACATCCTCCAACATTCAACCTCCGCTCTTAACCGTAGATGGGCTGACCAACCCCACAATCTCAAAGCCCCCCAAAAGGCTAACACGAACCGTTGTGGACAAGAGGAAACAAAACCCGCTCGTGCTCAGATGAACATAGCAACCACAAAACACTCACCAAACGCTGCCACAAAACAACGGAGACGGACCCTTGTGTCCCGCTCCCTCACACCCGTACGACAAAACCCCTTCAAGGCCTGCCGCGCACTAAGATCCTGCGAAAACATCTCTCCACATCTAATCCTCAACAAGACAGCCACAGCCGCCACCCTCTGCTCCACTGCCGACGCCGGCCTAGCAACCTGAAAACCGTTACTCACCACTGCCAACGCCGCCACCAAATACTCCACCAGGCTTTCCTCACACATGGCCCCAAACCACGTTATCCACGCCACCCACACTTCTGGATATCAGCACCAAATAACCTCAGTCACTGAGCTCCGAGCCGCTCCCCAACACAGCCACACCAGACTCCACAAGCCCTCCGGACACACCGTGCCCACCTCGTCTGCTACCCGGCCTCAACTCTCGAAACCTGCAGAACTGGAAGGAAACAAAGCAGCTGCTATACCCTTGGCGAACCCCCAGTACTGGTTGCGCCACGCATAAAAATTGTTTTTTTGTTTTTTTTTTTAAAAAACGCATACAATTGAGAAACCAACTGCCACAAGTACGCCACCCTTGGCCCCAGGATTAGCAAACCAACTATTAATCTAATTCTCCACCAACTGATAGTCAGAATGACAGCACACCTTCCTCTCGGAAAAAACTGCCAACCTCCACAACTCGACCCCTACCACCGATTGGAAGTGCTACCCACGATGCCCAACCCGAAAACAACTGGACCCGCTGCAACCGAGTACCGCAGCCACGTTCCATCAGGTACCACCTTACCCAGCCAGAATCCGCGGCCACTAAATCGCCGTAAGAAAAACAAAAAACCTCCTACACCATCAGATCATCATTGATCTCCCTCGTGACCCACACAAATGATCCGATGGCTGCACCCTTGGCGCAGCCATCGCCAGCCGTCCAGCAGACACTCGCCCCAGCGGCGTAACTCTGCACCCGTGGTTCGACCGCCCCAGCAAAGACTGCACCGCCTGAAACCACACCGTCTTAGCTGGCCTAACTGCCTCTATCACAGCCCATAGGACCACCCCATTACCCACGAAGCCTACCTCTCTGACCATAACATCAAACTTTATCCCCCACAAACCGTATCACTGGCGTTGGACCCTCAGTCTTCGCCTGCGCCAACCGGCCCAAAAAAAAAAAAAAAAAAAAAAAAAGAGTATCCACCACCATCTGCAATGAAACAATCAACCCAAACGAATCATCAACCCGCCAACCCGATGGAAAGAGAATCAACCTATAATGAATGAGAGGTGTAAGCTTGGACACACCACGCACCAAACACTCCACCAAGGAATAACCGCCTCCAAAGGAACATAAAATGGGACAAAACCCATTAGCCCCCACCGATCAACATAATAATAACTCCCCTCCCCCCCGCAGCACCCGAACTGCTAGCTAGCAGGGTAGACCAGTAACAACCTAATGCCGCCTCCAAAACCGCCTTTGCCATCAATGCTCCACGGCTCACCGCCTTTACCAAATCCCACCCTCTGTCAAACGACACATAATAAACCGCCGACAATTCTGGAGCCAAGCAGGCATACACCGATGACTCCTCCAGATAAGATACGTTTTGAACAAGCCGAAATATATACACATATATATACACATATACGGCTCCTTTCCGGCACTGCCCCCCCAACAGAGAAACCCAATCATGACAAGGAGGGCCCCGAATGGCCCACCCATCCTGCCCAAAGCCACTTCCTGACCCCTATTTCCACCGACAACCACCAGGCGTCCCCTAGCCCAGCGCAAACTTCCAATAAGGAGGCGAAGATCCACCAATACAAATAGAAAGACACAGAATTACTATGATCTTTACCACCACCCAACACTTATGCTTAAGACAACCGTCCGCGCCAAATCTGCACCACCCATCATTCTATGCCGCCCAAACAACATTCATTGTCCGTGTCGCCGGGGTTTCAAGCCCCGAACCGCCAACTGCCCCCCAAAAGGGGCTGACTAGGAGCCGCCATCCACTGCAGCCCTAAGGATGTGCCCGTATGATCCTACCGCATACCGGCACGCAACACCTTCCCTTGCTGAAATTACTCGGCGTACTGAAGCCAGACTAAACCGCCATATGACCTAACACGCCACCCCAAATGGATCCATATAACCAAACCATGCCGAACCAATTACCCAATTCCTTCCCCTGATACCCTTGCCAAAAACGCAAATCCCCGCAGCCACGTTGCAAATGTACGAGGGGTGAGCCTCCACCGGCGCTCCCCCCCCCCTCTACTTATCCTTCCCGGAATCACTTGGCTTAACCTAATCCAGGTGCCACTGTTCCAGGGGGAGCAGCGAAATTATTTCTACACTTTCCCCCATTCAAATCTTATCCCTCACATCCTCCAGCAGGTGAGCCCCCCTAAACGGGCCTTCGAAGTACCCATACCTCTCACACTTGGCCACTGTCATCCAGACGCACCACCTCACCCCCTCTTCTTTCCTCACCACTCACTCTGTCACAGCCCTTGCCGCCTCATGCGCCCTCACTCTGCTTGCCGCACCTGCGCCCACTAACCACCGATCCCGTCCATGCCCCCGGCGGTGCATGCGCACTCTCCACAACCGTATATACCACTGCAGTAAAATACCCCATGCCTGATCAAAACACAAAAACCCAATCGGCGCTGCCGTGTCCGCAGCCGCCCCCCACCAACTGCGCCCCAACCCTGCCGAATCCACGGCCGTCTCACCCGACCACGACCCGGCGTATCCTGGAATAAAAGTCACGCCATCCGGACATCTGATTCTTCCGTCGCTGCTTCCTCCTCCTCCTCGCTGGAGCCAACCGCCTCTGGCTCATGTAACGCAGACGCCGCCGAAGCGCTGCCACCACCACGGCCGTCCTCCTGGTACGCCGCGTGGGCACCATCCTCCAAGCTCCATATTCTGTCCCGCGGCGACAACCCCGGAAACCGTCCTGTCCCACGGGCTGCCACCGCGGGCCTCATCTTCTGGCCCGACCCCCCCCCCCCGCTGCCTGCAAGGACGGGGGGGTACCTGTGGCCCGACCCGCTGCCAGCAGACTCCCATCCAGAGCCGCCAGCCTTCTGCCCTCCTGGGCCCAGAAGGCATCCGTCCGCCGGGCCCTCCCCCCCCTGGGGGAGACCGCCGCTGCCGGAAGCTGCACGCCTGCTCTGGGTGACCAGGCAGGGACCGCAGGGCCCCCGCCGTCACCCCCACGTACCGACGCCTCCCGGGCATCCGTCGCACCAGGCTCGCCTGCCCTGGTGCCGGACCCCCTGCTGGCTGCAGCCCCCCGGCACCCCCCTCTCCACCCGCGGTGGGGGGGGGGGATAACGCTGGCCTCCGTCCTCGCCGGGCGCTCTCCTGGCCAGGAGCCGCCGCATCCAGCCCTCCTGGGCCCGTGAAAGCCTCTGTCCGCTGGGCCCTCCCCCTCCTGGGGGAGACCGCCGCGGCCGGGAGCTGCACCCTGATCTGGGTGACCAAGCAGAAACTGCAGGGCCCCTGCTGTCACCCCACTCACCGCCGCCTCCTGGGCGCCCGTCGCACCAGGCCCGCCTGCCCTGGTGCCGGACCCACCACTGGCTGCAGCTCCGCGGCCCCCCCCACCGTCCGCGAGGGGTAAAGCTGGCCTCTGTCACAGCCGGGCGCTCTCCCCGTCCGGGAGCCGCCGCATCCAGCAATCCAGGCCGCGGCTCGGACCGGAAGTAGGCCGCAGACTAGCCACGCCCCCTTCCCGGTTGCCGCGGCCCGGACGGAGATTCCTCCCGCGGCCGGAGCAGCAGCTAAGTACTGCCCTGCCCCACGTCACTACCGCGGAGGGTCCCCGAAGGGGCTCTCGCATCTCCTCCTCGCTCCCCCCGCACACGGCCAGTACCTGAGAGATGAGGGAGGGGGGGGGGACGCCGCCCGCAGCTGACAGGGGAGCGAGGGGAAAGTGCCAACGGGTTAACCCCCAGCAGCCAAGACGTGGGACCGCGCTGCCAGGGGCCCGTGCACTGCCATGATGAATCCGCTGGTCCCGGATAGCAGCCATCCTGTCGCACGTCCGGATCGTTCCATATCCGGAAGTCTGGTGATGTGAGGGGCTGGGGAACCTCCATCATGACGTCCTTGTACAGATCTTTGTGTCCTTCTAAATACTCCCACTCCTCCATGGAGAAATAGAAGGTGACGTCCTGACACCTTATAGGAACCTCTCCAGTCAGATCGTTCCATATCCGGAAGTCAAGAGAGAGGGGGGTAAGTCAAGGTCCTTTACTTACACCCCTCAACTGTCCCACCTCTTCCTCCAGGGAACTCCTCCTACCCACCAATCCCTCTATTCTGCCTTATAAACAAACCATTCCTGTTTCCATTAACCCCATCACTCCTTCCCTTCCCTCTAGTCATGTCGCCCCTCCACCCTATGGGTTCCATGGCTTTCTTTTCAATGCCATTTTGGAAATGCTGTGTCCATGCTGCGGATTTTTCCGCGGCGGATTTGCCGCGGATTTTGATCCGGAAAATCTGCAACATGTCAATTATTGTTGCGGATTTTGATCCGGATTTTGGCTATAGAATTGGCGGGGGGGGGTGAAAAAAAATCCGCACCAAAATCCGCGGCAAATCCGCACCTTTGAAAAGGTGCGGATTTGCCGGGAAAGTCGGATTTTCATGCAGAAAAATCCGCAGCAACATTCTACCGTGGACACATAGCCTACAGGGAGTGGGGAGGGTCTGAGTCTCTGTTCCTGCTCTCGTCTTATGGTGGGTTTTCAATTTTTCATCAGAAAAGTCACTTTATAATGGCAGAAGCAATAAATGCTGGAATATGAGTAGCTTCATTTGTATGAGAGAGTGTCAAAACCTCTGCATTCCCACACGCTGTGTGAAATTTTACATGTATGGCTGCTGTCATTAGTTTGTAATGGATATACATGGCTGGCAATAAACCCAGGGCTAGCTGTTGATAAAGAAAAAAAAAAAAAAAAAAAAAGTCCACCTCACCATCAAACCAGCAGTACCGAGCAAAGGAACCAATGGTAAGTCTTGAAAGGATGAAAATCCTGTTACACAGTGTGTGAATAAAATAGAAATTTATTGAAAGTCCATCCAAAAGTAAAATGCAGACATCAAGATCAATATAAGATTATAGAAAAAAAAAAAAACAAAACTAACTACGCGTTTTGAATGATAAACACTCTTAATCATGATATCATTTGAAATACATAGTTCTTCAGTCTATTGACGTTGATGTCTGCATTTTACCTTTGGATGGACTTCCAATAAATTTCTATTTTATCCACACAGCGTGAAGCTGGATTCTCATCCTTTCCATACTTTCTCTAGCTGTAGAGATCTACTGGCTGCATGCTCGGTCTAGTGGCGGTTGCTTTTAAATGAGAGACTAAGACTGAGTGAGCAGAAGTCAGACTTAGGGCTTTTGTCCACTTGCGATTTCCACGTGCGAGTGCGATCTGATAAAAAAAAAAAAAAAATTATCAGTGTTAAGCTATGAGGCTGTGTCCTCTTGCTAAATTTTTAACGGCACGACTCGTGCTCTCGGTGAAAATCGCAGCATGCTGCGATTTGCACAGAGTCTCAGCTCTCGCACCCCCATGCAAGCCTATGGGTGCGAGGAAAAAAAAAATAAAAAAATTCAGAATGCAGGTGGCATACGCATGTCATACAGGTGGCATACGTATGTCACACGGATCCTTGACACTTGCATACCACGTCAGACTGGCTACCGGAGGAATCTCCAGTAATACCAGTCCTAGCCGCGGTTACATGCACTGAACTCCGGAGCGGTCAACTGAGCTCTGGAGTGCAGCCTGGGCTGAACAGCGAGCGCAGAGTGATTGATTCCCTGGTGATTGCTGTTCAGTTCTTGACAGCTTCAAAAAGACCGAACTGGTATTACTGGAGATTTGTCCAGTAGCTGGTCTGACGCTGCTTGCATATCATACGGATGCTATGTGAGAAAGAAAAAAAAACAAACAACAACAACATCGTACGCAGACCATACGCAGGACACTCACATTTGTAGCAGAGTATCGCTGTGATTTTTTTTAACGCAAGTGGACAAGAGCCCTTATCTGCATCCTATCGAATTAGGAGTTTACAGCTCTAGGTTGTGCAACAATTTTACATAGTTGCAAAGCCAGAATATGGAAGAGTTATTGGCGGAAGTGACTTAAGGTACCTTCACACATAGCTAGATCGCTAGCAAGATCGCTGCTGAGTCACAGATTCTGTGACGTAACAACAACAACCTCGCCAGCGATCTCGCTACGTTTGACACATAGCAGCGACCAGGTCCCTGCTGTGAGATCGCTGGTCGTGTTGGAATGGCATGGACCATTTTTTGATAGTCGAGGTCCTGCTGGGCAGGATGCATTGGTGTGTTTGATGCCTTACCAATGACCTCATTGACGACTCAGAGCTCAGACACGTACCACCGAGATCGTTATACAGGTCGCTACGGTCGCTATATCATTGCTGCGTTGTTGGGAAGATCTGACTGTGTGACATCTCACCAGCGACCACATAGCGACTTACCAGAGATCCTTATCAGGTCGTATCGTTTTTGGGATCGCTGAAAAGTTGTTAAATGTGATGGGGGCTTTACATGATGTGGCTTTTTCTTTAACAGTAAAAGCACAGATTGATTGTTAATCTAATGGGATTTTCTTGTCAAGTAGAGCATAAATCGCCATCCTGACAATAGCCTTCCATTCGCTTTCTATCCCCCTTAAAAACTGCTCCACCAATCTCCGTGAGTTGAGTTTTCTATTGATGCTCTCTGCCAGAAAAAGTACATGGACAATAGTTGTGCACTTTCTGGAAAGATAGTCATGTTTTCCTAATCTTCTGAAACCCTTTTAAAAGGCAGATCTGACCTTTTTGCAAGGATAAGGTTTCTTGGTACCCTATTTACCATGAGAATAAAGGAATGTGCCGGTTTAGCACTGTATCCCCTACCAAGTCTTCTATGAATGATCTTGCTTTGGGCCACCTAAGTGCACAGTCTTGTCCACTTACATTCAGGTACTGTGGCCCCTACATTCTGAGGATGATTAAAAACCCAAAAGGTCAGATCCACAACAATATATAATATGGCATTTCCTAGCCCTTTAAAGTACTAAGAAAAAAAAATGAAATCTGTACAGTAGTTTACTTCATAACATGATAAATGCAAAAATTAATGAGTTGGTGCAGTGCGTAATACAGTTTATATAGTACGGTAGAAATTTACACCCAATTAATCTCTAAAAATATTGAGATAGGGCTCCTTAATACTATATTTAATTGCCGTGGCAGAAAACACTGCTTTCAATTTCCAAGAAAAGTCAAGACGAAATTAAATTTAGGTTAATCAGTCATACGCTTAAGAAAAAAAAAAAAGGGCAAAGTGCCCTCTTCACAAACATGGTATCAAAGCAAAAATCAACACGCCAATCTACGACTGCAGCCAAGTCTGACTTTCAAACATTTTAGAAGAATTATGCAATGGGTACAAGTCAGGATGCCAGTTGCCACGAGTCGAACGGCAAAGGGCACAGCTGGCTTTCCTACAGTGACCTAATCAGCACTTTCTAGTCCTCTTGTAAATAGAAGGCAGGTCGCACCAACAAAAATATCACGATTGGCATACACTTTCTGGATTCATTTACGGTGAAACGGTAACTGCAAATTCTTCATTTAGGGAAGAAAAAAAAAAAAAAAACTCAGAAAAGTGGGGGAATAAAGGGGCTTTCCATGATTTTACATTTCATACAGTATGTGTATGGCCGAATGTGTCAAAGTTGTGCACAAAAATTCTTTTTAGTGCCAACTCTACTTCTGGCTAGACTTGAGTGGTCATGACCAAACTTTACTACTGAACATTAAGACCCAGTGTTTGATAATGCTAGAAGTGGTTCACAATTAAAGGGGTATCTCCTGTAACAAAAAGCCATTAACATAGTGCATGTGGACATCAGAGCCCCCCCATGAGTTGTGCAAATAGCTCAAATTAAGATAGTGCAGCCAGCCATGAATGATCTGAAACCTCGCGTGACATCACGACATCACAACCTCACAGGAGCCCTGAAATGCGAGTGCCAGCACCACTGGAACAGTGCCGAAACATGGAGGCAAATTTATTTTTTTGTTTTTGTTGTTGTTGTTTTGTTTTTTTTTTTATTTAATACGGCCAAACATGGGAAGTGTAAAGGAGTTGTCCGTGAATTAGAAAACCCCATTATAAGATCAAAATGGTAATACCCCTTAAAGTTAACCAGTCATCAGTGATATGTTATAATAAATATTGGTATTTGCCATGAAATACAAATTCTGTAGCATCTTTGATTAGAATGTGATATTGCAATATTCCTGCAATTCCTCCTAGTAGGTCAAGTCTAAATTGGCAACAAACGTATTAGCTGAGGCTGTGACCCTGAATCGCTCTATCCAATGTGTGGTCAAGGATATGAGAAGGTCGGGGTGCAGCACCAGGCAAGAAATCACTGGTCTCCTGCATGTCAGGAGGGACAGACCACATGGACAAAACCCGGCCTCTGTAATGATTGTCACTGATGATGCTTAGTTTTCAGAGCGGGGCATAGACTGCAGTCACTGACACAGCATGCACTGGAATTTTCAAATGAAGAGTCATCAGAAAGGAAATAAAAAAAAAATAGAATAGCAGTCAGATACTGTAGTTAGGGAACGCTAGGGAATTTATAATACACGTACATAAGAAAATAGCTTCAATTACAGTCCTAAATAGATAGGGATTACGGTATATGGAAATTTAGTTTAACTTCAGACCACCCCTTTAAAATCTGTAGCAGAGCTCAGTTTCAATGCTGACATGTTTAGTAATGTATAGAGGACATTCATTAAAGTCTTATTTGTACTGTAATATGCTGCAGAACTTCTACCTCAAATATGCCACGTCAACTAAGGCTATGAACACACATTGCATTTCTTTTGCTGCGTTTTTTCATGAGTTTTATGCAAATTTAGAGCTGCTTTTTACAGTACCAGCAAAAGCTATGAAATTTCAGAAGTCTCATTTGTGCTTTTCCCCCCCCCGACTAAAATGGAAACTGATGTTTTTAAAAGCAGCAGCATGTCAAATCTTTCAACTTTTTTGCAGCTAAATCACCATTTGAAAGCAATGAGAGTGCAAAGATGCAACTGCATTTTTTTGCTATGTTTTCCTGCTTTTGTGGTGAATGAAACAGACTATTGAAACATGTACTGAAGAAAAAAATGACATTAAAAACGCTGCTTAAAAGAAGAAAAAAAAATATGCAACAAAAACGCAGCAAACCCTGATTTTAGGAAGTAGGGTAGCTCATTTACTGCCAAGACAGCAGGTTTTGCTGCAGAAAAACTGGTTACCCACTCACTGCAAGGAAAACTGCTTCTCAAATCCTATGTTTGCTCTAGTATAATAACATATTGCCTTTAGTGATGGCACCACCTCTCCTGGGGATCATGTGACATTAGGTTATGTGATCCCTGTAGCCAATCAGCGCTGGCTTCACTGACCTCTGCTTTGGACAAATCAGACTTCTGGAGGAAGTGGCTGATCTCTCTCACCTATAAATGTCATGGGAGAGACAGTGCTGATAGTGTTTGAACAGCACGGAGTATGAGTGTTTTACGGAGTGCAAGTATATATTGATTGAGAAGGGGTTGTGAGTAGTGGACAGCTCCTTTACCTTTACTCTCGTTTGCTGAACCCAGTATCATAACAGATATATATTATATATATATATATATATATATATATATATATATATATATATATATATATATATATATATATATATATATATATATATATATATATATATATATATATATATATATATATATATATATATATATATATTATATATATATATTTTATATATATATATATATATATATATATATATATATATATATAAAAATATTTATATATTTAGGCAAGAATTCCAACAAAGCTCTTTAACAAAATTTAGTATCCCAGGTTTTTTTTTTTTAACTTTCAAATTTTGGGTGACATTGCTTTTTGCACAAAATAATTTCTTAAAAATCTAAGAACCATGTTCCAGGCTGGTATGTGTTACATATTGCAACTTCTCCAATGGCACCTGTCACTAGAAACTGGTGGTCAATTATGATAAAATATGACAAGCCAAGAAACCAAAATAAGTCTTGTACTTGTGTAGCGCCCAGGGATATGGGGTACTCTGTCCCAGGCAGTAACAAATGGGAATGTCACTCTGGTGGCCGTTGCCCGTGCTCTGGGCCCCTTTTGTTAATGGGGGTATTTACAGGGGAGATTAGAGTTTTTGTCATGTGACGCCACCTGCGGGTTGCGGTTAAGGATGGAGAACCGCCGCTGCTGAATGTGGGTACTCCCAGGGCTGGTGGTAGTGGCAGCTGTGATGGTAGGCCCTCTGCAGGTAGGGCTGTGCCTGGGAGATGAAATGGGGGCAATAACAGAGACCACACCTGATTGTCTTTAACAGTCCCCACTCACTGTGGACCAAGGGGTTGCTGGTTCAGGTCCCTTGGAGGATCAGTGCCAATGTAGTGACCCAGGTTGCTTTGTCCTCGGCACTCTCAGTTGATTAGGCCCCCGTAGCATGGAGCGTTTGGGGGGCCCCAACTGTCCCTTTGGGGGGGTACAGTCTCCTTCTCCGTATGGCGGGTAGTGCGGACCCCATGGAGAGGTAAGTGTCCGACCCCTGATCTTAATTTACTGCTGATGCTCCCGGATTATTTAGTTCGGTGAAGTCCGTGAAGGCGTACTCACCGGGCAGGTATTTGCCAGTCTAAAACTTGTGCTTGACCTAGGGCCCTGTGCCCCATGCATGCTCTGGTCCCAGCCGTACCTCCGGTACCCATCCTGGCGACCTCTCTCCTGTGCCCCCGGGGTCACAGTTACACGGACCCAGCTCAGGCTCATCCACACACCTCTCCTGTGTGTCTCCTCACTACTGACTGACTGAGCCCTCCCACCAGGCTGGCTATACCCAGGGACTCGTTCCCACGGCGACCATCCCCTTACATGGTTAACCCTCTATGCCCAGTGTGGAGTGGAGAACTAGGATTTTGGCCGTGTTTTGGTGGAATCGGCACTGGTACTACAGGTCCCAGGGGGTAGGTCCTGCATCCCCAAGAGGATACAGTTCCCTGTAGCACCCTGAGGGTCTCAGGGGCGCTACACTAGTTTAAAAGAAACCTGTTTACACCCAAACTTTAATTTCTAGACTATTCCTGCAGCATGTTACACTGAATGTCGCAGAATTCAACAGCTAGAAGCTAAAAACTAAAAAAGTTTTAATTTCAGTTAAAACTGCATTTTGCAGATCTGCCCTCCCCCACAAGAGTAGGCACAGACCTCTGGGCTTTGGCCTGAAACTGTAACCAGTGTTTGTTTAGTAACTAGAATATACAGTGCGCACTGGAAGTCTTCAACCAGGTTCACTTACTGAAAGCTTACAGAAATGCAGCTTGATCTGGCAAAATTTTGCCTAGTCAGCACCTTTAGCAAATTCTTTTGCATTCCAGATGGTAATCTAATATTCATATATACCACACAACGCAAATCTGTGACCGCAAATGCAACGAAGAGCAGCTATACCTTCCCAGTGAGATACATTTATAGGTTGTTTTGTTCTGTATTGATTATACAATTTTATACTACATATTCATGCAAACAGATCCTTAATTAAAAAGGACAAAAAAAAAAAAACAACCTGAAGAGTACACTTAAAAATCCTTTTCAGTCTATTCGCACACTGCAGGTTTTACCATGTAATGTAACCTACACAATATAGGGGACATCGCTTGGCATAGATATTTGGAGTTTAAGGCCATGTGCCCACGGGAGATCGTACCTGCGGACTTTTCTGCAGGTATTTCCGCAGGTTCACGCAGCAACTCCACGGAATCCGCAGCTATCCATTGTTGCGGTATTTCTGCGGAGTTGTTGCAGTAAACCTGCGGAAACAGTGGGGACTTCGTGCGGAATTCCCGCCCTGTATCTCCATAGTGGAAAGGCAGGAATTCCGGATAATTCCGCATAAATAATTGACATGCAACTACGTTCGGCTGCGGGAAATCCGCAGCGTTTTCCGCAGCCGCAAATACCGCAGCATTAATACAGCACTCCCCAAATCCCATAGGATAACATGGGAAGTGTCTATACTTGCGTAAACCCGCAGATTTATCTGGAAAATCTAGAAAATCCACGGGTTTTCCGCTGCAATATCCACAGTTAGTTTCTTCCGTGGGCACATAGCTTAAGGCTATTTTACTTACCGTTGCATTTGAGGTGGAAAAATTAACTGCTTTCAAGAGAAAATAAAGTTAAAAAAAAAAAACACATTGTTTTCACTTGTGACAGACCAGTTTCCAACTGGAGTAAGTTTTGTGGCAAAGGGGACACTACTTTCAGATACGTCCGATTATGCATATCCCCCTCATCAAGTCCGGCGTGATCAATGACTTTTTCTGGCGTTCTGCTCACAGAAGTCTCAAAAATCTACCTTAACTGGTTTTCAAAAATACAGGGGACTCCAACTTTTTAATTATTTATAATTGTAATTTAAAATAACTAGTATGGGGTCCACTATTTATTTACTTGATAACCAGCCAAGGTAAAGCAAACCACACCGCTGGGGGCTGGTACTATCAGTCTGGGAAGGGCCATGGTTATTTGGCCCTTCCCAGCCTAAAAATAGCAACCTGCAGCTTCCCCAGAAGTGGTGCATCATATTTAAGGCGCCAAATCTGGCACTTTGCCCAGCTCTTCCCTATTGCTTTGGTGCACTGGCAATCGGGGTAATATTTTTGGGGTGCACATAAGCTGTGAATTGACAGCTAGTATCAAGCCCAGGGGTTAGTAATGGAGAGGCATCTGTCAGACACCCCCATTACTAACCCCTATATGTACACAGTTAAAGCAAAACACGGGGGGGGGGGGGGGGGTTATTTGACTAAAGACTGCCCCACACTCCCTCATTCACCAATTTATTATATTAAAGAAAACTTGAGATTCCAGTGTAATCCAGTAGTGTGTTGTTCACCGAATCCAATAGCGCCTCATTCTCAGAAGCTGGCTTTCAAAAATGTGGGACCCCCCACAT
The DNA here is from genome assembly GCF_048569485.1 of Anomaloglossus baeobatrachus. Lineage (NCBI taxonomy): Eukaryota > Metazoa > Chordata > Amphibia > Anura > Aromobatidae > Anomaloglossus > Anomaloglossus baeobatrachus. Next base: position 91,905,505 of record NC_134357.1, read on the forward strand.
TTTCTTTAATTCCCTATCCACATTTGTTTGCAGGGCAATTGTCCTGCTCTTCCCCATTTTCCTCTCTTTTCCAACCGCCTAGCTCTTACTATGACCATTGTGCAGAATCAAAGTTTGAATCCCCATTGACTTCTATGGTGTTCGGGGTCAAGCTCGGGTCAATTTCGGGTACCGAACTTTTAATTAAAGTGCAGGCGAACCCAAACATCCAATCATCTCTATTCACAATGCTTATAAAGTGATTACAGTTACAGGACATTTATAGATTTCTTCATCCAGCAATTGGTTAAAAAAAAAAATCTATTGCAAAAAAAGCCATAAGGGTAAGATATGTTCGGTTTAGTATCTTCGATATTAATATAAAGGAGTAAATATTTGCTATTCCTAAAATAGACTCCATTCAAGCCAACAAAAATAGAAAAGTGCACATCGAAGGCACACTTCTAGTCTGCTTTAGAGAGTTCTAAAATGTTTCAGCTGGTGTTTTCTGAAGTTAGCGGTACGAGGACTCAGCCAAATGTGAGTCATTCAATGGCAAATGTATTCACAGTAACTAATACAACTTCTAAAGAGAATTCGATTAAAAACTCCTGGAGATTGGGTGGTAACAGCATGGAGCGGTTCTCATCCTTTTATGACACAGATCTGAATCTTTACAGTCTAGGCAGGAAATCGAGAGAGAGTCACATTGCATAGCAGACTGATCTGCCATAGCCCCCATGGGCCAAAAACAGCCACAGTGAAACCTTTACAACATTATGCTTTTACATTTTAAAAGGTTTAACACTGAAATGCTTATACTTAACTATTCCGTTTTTTTAAACAGCTGAGATCACAACTATGACCCCATCATAGAAAGGATTTGATCACTATATATACACAAAACTTTACAGCTTGATTCCTGGTACATCCCCATTTGGAAATTATAATTCCTTCCATCTTGACTAAAGCCTCAGTTCCAGCTAGAAAATAGACAGCTGCAAAGAATAATGCTACCTCCATCATGATTCACTGTGGGTATTGTGTTGAATTGTTGGCTTTGCACCAAAAATTAGATCACAACACATTTTCCAGTATTTTTTTTGGCAGACATTATGTAAATTTCAGCAAAACATAGCCAGTCAAAGGATTTTTTTTATGAAAGAAAATATTCCAGATTGCCACCCAGTTACTCCACAGGCCAGATCTATGAATAATATGGGAGATTGATCATATCACATGCAGAACACAAGTAATTCATGCAAGATATTTCTGCAGCTTTTGTTTTTCTATGCCTCTTGGCATCCTCCCGGACAAAATTTTTGTATTTTTTCATCAACTTTTGAGGAATGTCCAGTTCTAGATAAGGTTAACTTTAAGCCACTTAATCATAAGGTTTTCACGCCGTGTTCCTTAGAAAAAGGCATCCTTGTCCTGACAGCCTTCAACAATAAGATCTCTTTGCTGTGTTGTAAACGGTTTGCAAACCATGGCTTTTGCTGTAAAATGCAACTTAAAAAGTTTCACAAAAACTTTATATGGAGTAAATCAGAAAAATTTATATGATGGCATCTGTGTACTTACTATTTAACAAGAGCTTAAAAGGAAACCTGTCACCAGATTTGTCCCCTATAACCTGCGGCCACCACCAGGAAACCTTAGATACAGCATTCTAGAATACTGTATATAAGAGCCCAGGCACATCTGTAGAACATATAAAACAGCTTTTATCTTACTCCCCTGCGGGTAGTTTGGTCTGATGCCTTCTCTTCCTGCGATCACTGTCCTCCTCCTTGCTTTGTGGATGAAGTGTCCTACATAATCCACAGAGTTTGCCATTGAGCTCCTGCGCACACGCACTTCTCTGTTCTGCTGAGGGCAGATAAAATTATTGTAGTGTGCATGCGCTGCCATTCTTCAACTTTTCCCTGCGCCTTACAATACTTTGCTGTGCCAGCAGCAGGGCACAGAGAAGTGTGAGTGCACAGAAGCGCAATTGCAGACGACGCAAGATGTATCAGCCACACAAAGCAAGGAGGATAGCAATCGCAAAAAAAGACAGGAGGTGCAGGACAGAGACCAGCGGCGTCTATCAGACCGGACCACCCCAAAGGAGAGTATAATAACAGCTGACTTTTTACGCTATACAGATCAGTGTGGGCTCATATACAGTATTCTAGAATGCTGTATATAAGATTACTAGTGGTGGCTGCAGCTTATAGAGGGACAAATGTTGTGAAAGGTTCCCTTAAAAAAAAAGTGTTTGGCTAATTGGCCAAGATTTTAAATTTTGCCATTTTTATGGATTTTTCACAAGCATTTTGAAACGCTTAAAAATTAGACTTAAGAACTTAACTAAACAGCACAATACGGCACTGTATCCAGTGTTCCCTACATTTGAGTATATATTCTGCTCACAAATTACTTTCAAATCAAATTGTTCTGTAAGAAGTAGCCCAACCTGCCTACTTACCTGCCCACTGCCTGCCTAGTCAGTTAAAGATTGGTTATTTGTCTCCTCTACCAGAAATCTCCTTCAGGTGATGTCCTGCACATGCGCTGCCCCAGGGAATATCAATGGGCCCGATCTTGAGAGACCTTACTGTGCATGCACCACCCCAGCAAATGACAGCTTCTGAGCAAGATCTTGAGTGGAGGAGACCAGAGTGTCAGGTGTCACTAACTAGAGGCATATATAGAGCAAAATTTGGCATGCACACTGGAATGAATCTGAGATGCTAGTGGACGGGTTGTAGCTTACCCCTTATGATAGTGTGCAGTGGTAATTTTGAACTATTTGTGATGCAAAGTGAAATCTTTTAATGCATGTAGATGTAAAACAGGCAACAATGTTTAACGTTTTGACCAGTGTGGTCTTGTTCAAATAGTCGCTGAAGGTGACTACATCTGTGACGCCCTGGACTAGCCAGGTAGTCACAGACATACCAACACACACACACACACACACACACACACACACACACACACACACACACACACTAGGCAGTCACAGCAGCCAAACACAAAACCCTTGTTGCCTCCCTCCAGAGTCTGATGTCCACACCAGGTGGGGCGGAGCCAGGCGGTTGGCCCCACCCACCGAGGAGTTCACAGGCCTGGAGGCGGGAAAAGTGAGAGTTCAGTCTTGGAGGTGAAAGTGAGAGGAGTGAACACTTTGTGTCTGGGTAGGAGCCCAGACACTAACAGCAAGGTTGGCAGACGGTGGTGGCCGTCTGCAGGAGTTAGTGGAACGCCGCAGAGCCGTAAGGACCGGGGTCGGCCGTCGCCGGTACTGGACCGGGGAACGGAGTGAAGCTAAGCACACAGGCAGAGCCATCGGACCCCGACCAGGCTTGGAGCCGCCGTCAATAGTCAAATCTGAATGTGACAGGAACCCCAAGGGGTTTCTCAACTACTAAAGTCCCAATTGAAGGCAACAGTCCGCTCAGAGAGGATATACAGCCACCGCCACAGGCTAGAGATCCAAGGGCCAGCGCCTGCGGGCAGGGCAATACTGGCTCCTACGGCACCTATACGCCGGGGAGCGGACTAATGTGGGCAACCACAGGAGTCAGAACATTCTAAAAAGGTGCAGGGAAAGACAGCCACCATCAGCCGTCCGGGGAGAGCACAACAACAACACTGCAGCCAGCTGCGGGGCCCGTCAATCCGGCCGTTTTGGTTTACCAGAGACTCTGGCAGTGATTGTCTGAGTGAGTACACCAGTGCCGTCCGGCACCGCGCCGCGCAGTCCCTGCACCCCAGCCATCCAGCCTCCCTGTTACACCATCGGGCCCCGGGATCACCAACCCCTGCCCACGGAGGGGACAACATCTCAGCTGTACCCTACCATCTCTCCCGGGATCCCCGTTACCAGCAGCGGTGGTGCTATTCTCACCACGACCCGTGGGTGGCGTCACGAACAATCTCCCTAACCAATCCACCCCCCTTTTTCACTCACGGGTGAGGAGTGCTGCTCGAGTCCCCGGGTCCGGTCCACCGCTCGAGACACCGAGCAGCAGAATCCCCGGACCAGAGCGTGGCGAGCGCGTCCCCTCCACCCACGACACATCCATGGTGTGGTCTATTTTGCCCAAACTAGTACTTTTTAACCAAGTGAGAATGGTCACATTTAGGCTGGTTTCAGACGTCAGTGTTTTAGGTATGTGCTACATCAGTTTTTAAACATGGATGCCATATGTACCCATGTTATTGTCTGGAGTTACACACATTGTGTTTTAACATGGACCGTGTGACCCCGCATGGCCCCGCATGTACACACGGCGACATGTCCATTTCTTTATCTGGCATCACAGGTGTCACTCAGATCGCACACTGATGTGATCTGTGTGACACGTACCGGAGAAAACACGTGTCTGTGAAATAAAAAGATTTTCTATATTCACCTGTAGCCAGCGCTGCTTTCTTCGGCTCTGCTGTCTCCTGCTTCTGACCGCCGCTAATTATACTCATTGAATATTCACTGCACCTCGAACCTGGAAGCAAGACCATCGCCGAGGACAGGTGAGTATTCAGCAAGCAAGCAGTGTGTGTGTGCAGTGATGTCCAGGAGGCCATCCAAGTTTCCAATGAAATCTGATGAACCTGTGAAGTCACCGTCGTGACACTTACTGTAGCGCAGGTGTCAAAAGGTCAGAGTTTATTGGGAACTTTGATGACCTCCTGGACATCACTGCACACGCTGCTTCCGAGATACTCACCTGTAACCGGCAATTCTGTCCTCGGCGATGCTCCTGCTTCCAGGTGCAGTGAATATTCAATGAGTATAATTAGCGGGGGTCAGAAGCGGGAGACAGCAGAGCCGAAAACCGCAGGGCTCGATACAGGTGAATAGAAAAATTTTATTACAAAGACACGTGTTTTCTCCGGTACATGTCACACTTATGCAAACACAGATCACACGTGTGACACATGTATGACCATACTTATGCATGTGGCTTCTACCAGATTAAATATGGACGTCTGAAAGGGGCCTTAAGAGGAGGATTGCAAATCAAAAAAGTCCGTGAAGCCTCTGTTAGGAGTCTCAACACAGAAGCTAGCCAGATATCCCTCCGGAAAGGACCTAGCCAAGGAGTGGCTCTTTTAAGGAAACCACCATAACCACCATATTAAGTGTCCCTTTTAGTCAATATCCAACTTTTTGACAAGTTTAAAGATATGACCTATGTCATATCTTTAAACTTGTCAAAGAGTTGGATATTGACTAAAAGGGCCACTTAATATGGTGGTTTCCTAAAAAGAGCCACTCCTTGACTAGGTCCTTCCCGGAGGGATATCTGGCTAGTTTCTGTGTTGAGACTCCTAACAGAGGCTTCACGGACTTTGATTTGCATATTTCCCAGGGGGCAATGCA